>NC_092106.1:51615576-51705576 GCF_045679555.1 Salvelinus alpinus
TTGATCTTCTCTGTTCTGTAATGTATTGATTTTCTCTGTTCTGTAATGTATTGATCTTCTCTGTTCTGTAATGTATTGATCTTCTCTGTTCTGTAATGTATTGATCTTATCTGTTCTGTAATGTATTGATCTGCTCTGTAATGTTTTCGTCTTCTCTGTTCTGTAATGTATTGATCTTCTCTGTTCTGTAATGTATTGATCTTCTCTGTTCTGTAATGTATTGATCTGTTCTGTAATGTTTTCGTCTTCTCTGTTCTGTAATGTATTGATCTTCTCTGTTCTGTAATGTATTCATCTACACAGCATGCCTTGCGTCATTTGTTAGAATATTTTTCCTGACTTGTACTTTTGTCTGTAGGGTTTCATGTGGGACGTTGCAGAGGACCTGGGAGCCATGTTGGTGTTTGGAGAACATCGTTACTATGGAGAATCCCTGCCGTTTGGACACGACTCTTACAGTGTAAATGAACCGCACGCGCGCGCACACACACACACACACACACACACACACACACACACACACACACACACACACACACACACACACACACACACACACACACACACACACACACACACACACACACATAGACACACACACAGACACATAGACACACACACACACACACACACACACACACACACACACACACACAGACACACAGACACGCGCACACACACACACACACACTGTTCACACACACACTGTTCACACACACGCGCGGTATATAAGGTTTTAAAAATGAGGTGTTGGTTTATTCCACGTTTAGAAAACAACATTGTCTTCCCAAACAGGACACAAAGCACCTGAACTACCTGACGTCAGAGCAGGCGCTGGCTGACTTCTCTGTGCTGATCAGAGAACTGAAGAGGACGGTGCTTGGAGCTCAGGAAAGTCCTGTGATCGCCGTCGGAGGGTCCTACGGAGGGATGCTCTCCGCCTGGTTGAGAATGAAATACCCTAATGTTGTTGTTGGGTAAGAGAGACTGTGTGCAGGTCTTCATGGGGGCCCTATTTTATTTTTAATATAGTGAACTACTTTTGACCAGGGCTCATAGGGCTGTGGTCAAAAGTAGTGTGCTTTATAGGGAATAGGGTGCTATTTGACCTGATGAAAACCTCAGACTCAGACTGAAATGTCACTATTTTAAGAAGGTGCTATAAGGAGTTTTAAAGTGTTCAGGCCTAAATATACCCCCTAAATGTTGCTGTAAAGTGCAGATATGTATTTTAGCGTCTGTGTGGTTAATAATGGGTTCTGACTGTCTCTCTGTGTGGTTAATAATGGGTTCTGACTGTCTCTCTGTGTGGTTAATAATGGGTTCTGACTGTCTCTCTGTGTGGTTAATAATGGGTTCTGACTGTCTCTCTGTGTATTCCAGAGCTCTGGCTGTCTCTGTGTGGTTAATAATGGGTTCTGACTGTCTCTCTGTGTATTCCAGAGCTCTGACTGTCTCTGTGTGGTTAATAATGGGTTCTGACTGTCTCTCTGTGTATTCCAGAGCTCTGACTGTCTCTGTGTGGTTAATAATGGGTTCTGACTGTCTCTCTCTGTGTATTCCAGAGCGCTGGCTGCCTCTGCTCCTATATGGCAGTTCCCTGACATGGTTCCATGTGGAGACTTCTATAAGATAGTCACCCAGGACTTCGCCAGGAGTGGACTGAACTGTGACGTTAACATCAGGAGGTCCTGGAAGGCCATCGACAACGTCACAGCAACTGGTAGGATGAATTAGCCTGTCTGAATGACAACATCATAGCAACTGGTAGGATGAATTAGCCTGTCTGAATGACAACATCATAGCAACTGGTAGGATGAATTAGCCTGTCTGAATGACAACATCATAGCAACTGGTAGGATGAATTAGCCTGTCTGAATGACAACATCATAGCAACTGGTAGGACAGACACACACACACACACACACACACACACACACACACACACACACACAAAGCTAGTTTAAAGCATAGTTAACTCACGAGGACTATTTTCCTAAATCTCAGATGACGGTCTCCGGTGGCTGTCCGGTGAGTTCAGTTTATGTTCCCCGCTCAAGAAGACGGACTTGGATGGTTTTAAGGCCTGGCTCCAAGAAACCTGGGTGAATCTGGCCATGGTTGACTATCCTTACGAAGCTAACTTCCTCCAACCTCTCCCACGCTGGCCAATACAGGTACATATATATCACATTTTGTATATCTTTCATAATAATTTATTCAATTGTATGACACGAGTAGAATAAGAAATCTCCTAGTATTTTACATAGTAACCCAATTGTTAATAATTGAATAGTTCATATTTCGTTTTACTTTAAAACAAGGGAAGTGAAAAATTACATTAGCAACAATTATTGTCTTTCTACCTCACTGAATCCATTCAACCTGTACTACCCAATGAATGTACTGTTTACAATTAGCTGGCTCTGCTTCCTCTAGCTGCCCTGCCACAACCTCTCTGGCTCTGCTTCCTCTAGCTGCCCTGCCACAGCCTCTCTGGCTCTGCTTCCTCTAGCTGCCCTGCCACATCCTCTCTGGCCCTGCTTCCTCTAGCTGCCCTGCCACAGCCTCTCTGGCTCTGCTTCCTCTAGCTGCCCTGCCACATCCTCTCTGGCTCTGCTTCCTCTAGCTGCCCTGCCACATCCTCTCTGGATCTGCTTCCTCTAGCTGCCCTGCCACATCCTCTCTGGCTCTGCTTCCTCTAGCTGTCCTGCCACAGCCTCTCTGGCTCTGCTTCCTCTAGCTGCCCTGCCACATCCTCTCTGGCTCTGCTTCCTCTAGCTGTCCTGCCACAGCCTCTCTGGATCTGCTTCCTCTAGCTGCCCTGCCACAGCCTCTCTGGCTCTGCTTCCTCTAGCTGCCCTGCCACATCCTCTCTGGCTCTGCTTCCTCTAGCTGCCCTGCCACATCCTCTCTGGCTCTGTTTCCTCTAGCTGCCCTGCCACAGCCTCTCTGGCTCTGCTTCCTCTAGCTGCCCTGCCACATCCTCTGAGGCTCTGTTTCCTCTAGCTGCCCTGCCACATCCTCTAGAGGCTGTTATAGAAGGCTGAAGGACTCAGTGATACCTGGACTGTAGAGGCTGTTATAGAAGGCTGGAGGACTCAGTGATACCTGGACTGTAGAGGCTGTTATAGAAGGCTGGAGGACTCAGTGATACCTGGACTGTAGAGGCTGTTATAGAAGGCTGAAGGACTCTGACCCATCGGTCTTTGTACCAGCTCCCCTGACACGTCACATCACCAACCAAGGCACACCATTGACCCTAAACCCTGAACCTTGAACCCTAAACCCTAAACCCTGAACCCTAAACATTGAACCCTAAACCTTGAACCCTAAACCCTAAACCCTGAACCCTGAACCCTAAACCCTAAACCCTGAACCCTAAACCCTAAACCCTAAACCCTGAACCCTAAACCCTAAACCCTGAACCCTGAACCCTGAACCCTAAACCCTGAACCCTAAACCCTAAACCCTGAACCCTAAACCCTGAACCCTAAACCCTGAACCCTAAACCCTAAACCCTAAACCCTGAACCCTAAACCCTGAACCCTAAACCCTGAACCCTGAACCCTGCTAGTGCTTGCTCACCCTCCTGAGGATGCTCCAACCATCCTGTGAGTTATCTGACCTGTCCACTCTTCCATTACTGATTCAATACTATAAATATATCACTTTCAGTGCAATTTTTTTTTTTTAAACAAACAACGTTTGCGGTCCTCATCGATATATATAAATCCTAAATCCTCTAGTGGTGCAGCAGGTTAGCAGACACGGAGAAGCTAAATGGACATTTGGAGCTGTTGTGGCTCAGTGGTTGTAATGTATGCCTGCCCTATGGGTGGTTTAAGCGGTTTAGTCAGTGAGCTTTTTTAATGACAAAGCTAATGTGATTATGTGAGTGACTGTGGGAAGGGAGTATTGAGGGCTTAAAGGGGGGAAATCTGTTGGCAAAGATGAATGTAGGAGACTAATCCTATCTGAAAAGTAGAGAGGAGATGCTTTAGAGCAATTGCTGGAGTTTTTTTTTTTTCATGGTATAAATCTGCGGTTCAGACATGGCTGTTGCTCTACCCCTCCTTCTCATATATCCATCGACATCCTCCCCCTTCCTCCTCAACCTCCTCCTTCTCCTCCTCCTCCTCCTCCTCCTCCTCCTCCTCCCTAGCCCGCCTGTAGACAAAAGCCTCAGTAACAGCCTCCATTCTGCCAGAACTCCAGTCCAACGTCCTAACAAGCAACCACAGTCTCTCCAACAGCCTTTACAAAGACTGACAGAACAAAAAACAGCTAGCGACAGAACAGGACAGGCAGCAAACTCTGCTGCTACCATGACAACTACCAATACAGTAACTATGTCTGAAAGCAAACCACGAACGATGAACAAAAAAATATATATATATATCCCATTTTAAATGTATCTCAACTGCAGTAATTGTCACTGTAGTTGAAACAGTCACTTTTTCATAAAGTTGAGAAGTTGTCCTGGTAGGGTGAGAATGAGGCGGAGGGGGGGGGGGGGAACCATAGCTAGATCGTTAATTCTTTTAACCTCCTCATGCATGGCTAAACTAAATATGTCTCCCCGCTTTGCTAAGCGCAGAGCTATACATTTAAGTTAAGCCTTTAGTTCCATTCCACTCAATTTCATATGTAAATTAGACACTTCATTTTTTTTTTTAAGTGAAATGGTGTTTCATGAGAAAACAACCGGTAAACGACTCCGAGACGAGAGAGAGAGCTTTCTAACGTTGGTTGAGCCGTTTGGATTTGGACTGAAATGGAACTGAGGTGTTTGTATTGTAAACAAAGTGCTTTAAAAGATTACCTTAAAAAAAACTCGTACTTATTACCTAGTATTACCTTAGTATTACTATTTAATTAGCGGGTAAAGTATTTTCACTCTGCTGTTGTCAGACATGTATAAATTCATTAGTAATTGTTCCATGTTTGTGCTTCATGTGACGAACACTGACCAAAAATATCCTGTATTTAGTATACCGAGACAATAATTCTCATTTCTAAACCCAAAGTGTCTGCCTACTTTAAAAAATTAAAAATCTCTCCATCCGTGCTATCTTTTCTTGTTTTGTTCCCAGGTGGTGTGCCATCATCCATTACAAATATTAACTTGTGCTTGTATTTAGTTTATACACGAGTCATTGTTGTTTTGTTCCCAGGTGGTGTGCAAGCACCTTGGTTTTGACCCCAGCAGTGTGTCAGACTACCAGTTGTTAGGAGGTATCTCTGAAGCTGCCAGAGTCTACTACAACTACACAGGAAACTGCCCCTGTCTCAACACCTCCTCTACGGCTACAGGGAACCTGGGCTTCGTCGGCTGGTACTACCAGGTAACACAAACTCACAGGCTGTTCCTAAAATGGCGCCCTATTCCCTATATAGGGCTCTGGTCAAAGGTAGTGCTCTAATTAGGGAATAGGGCTCTGGTCTAAAGTAGTGCTCTAATTAGGGAATAGGGCACTGGTCTAAAGTAGTGCTCTAATTAGGGAATAGGGCTCTGGTCTAAAGTAGTGCACTAATTAGGGAATAGGGCTCTGGTCTAAAGTAGTGCACTAATTAGGGAATAGGGCTCTGGTCAAAGGTAGTGCTCTAATTAGGGTATAGGGCTCTGGTCTAAAGTAGTGCACTAATTAGGGAATAGGGCTCTGGCCTAAAGTAGTGCTCTAATTAGGGAATAGGGCTCTTAGGAACCTCTAGTCTGGTCCTCTATATGGACCCTCTAGTCTGGTCTTCTATATGGACCCTCTAGTCTGGACCTCTATATGGACCCTCTAGTCTGGACCTCTATATGGACCCTCTAGTCTGGACCTCTATATGGACCCTCTAGTCTGGTCTTCTATATGGACCTGTTAGTCTGGACCTCTATATGGACTCTCTAGTCTGGTCCTCTATATGGACCCTCTAGTCTGGTCCTCTATATGGACCCTCTAGTCTGGACCTCTATATGGACCCTCTAGTCTGGACCTCTATATGGACCCTCTAGTCTGGTCTTCTATATGGACCTGTTAGTCTGGTCCTCTATATGGACCCTCTAGTCTGGTCTTCTATATGGACCCTCTAGTCTGGACCTCTATATGGACCCTCTAGTCTGGACCTCTATATGGACCCTCTAGTCTGGACCTCTATATGGACCCTCTAGTCTGGTCTTCTATATGGACCTGTTAGTCTGGACCTCTATATGGACTCTCTAGTCTGGTCCTCTATATGGACCCTCTAGTCTGGTCCTCTATATGGACCCTCTAGTCTGGACCTCTATATGGACCCTCTAGTCTGGACCTCTATATGGACCCTCTAGTCTGGTCTTCTATATGGACCTGTTAGTCTGGACCTCTATATGGACCCTCTAGTCTGGTCCTCTATATGGACCTGTTAGTCTGGACCTCTATATGGACTCTCTAGTCTGGTCCTCTATATGGACCCTCTAGTCTGGACCTCTATATGGACCCTCTAGTCTGGACCTCTATATGGACCCTCTAGTCTGGTCTTCTATATGGACCTGTTAGTCTGGACCTCTATATGGACCCTCTAGTCTGGTCCTCTATATGGACCCTCTAGTCTGGTCCTCTATATGGACCCTCTAGTCTGGACTTCTATATGGACTCTCTAGTCTGGTCCTCTATATGGACCCTCTAGTCTGGACCTCTATATGGACCCTCTAGTCTGGTCCTCTATATTTGTGTGAACCCTGTTAGCATCTACAGTAAAATGTTTAGATGTCTGAAGAGCAGTAGGTCACCTTGCTCCTTTCCCCCTCTCCCTCCTCCAGGCGTGTACAGAGATGGTGATGCCACTCTGCACTGACGGGGTGCAGGACATGTTTGAGCCCCAGGACTGGAACTTCCAGGCCTTCTCCGATGAGTGCAACTCCCTGTTCGGGGTGCGTCCACGGGCTGACTGGGCAGCGACCGTCTACGGAGGACTGGACATCGCTTCTCACAGTAACATCATCTTCAGGTAATCTAACACCTGCTGATTTTACTGAGTGAGGGACAGAACATTTACCTGTGACCATGTAACTAGAGATTGTGACTGGAATTGTTCCCGGACACGTCAATCTAACTTGGACCATACCTAAGTACAGCCCTCGCCATGTGTTATTTACGATAATCAACAGGTTCTCATGTCTTAATGCTTAAATAATACACTGTTACCCAATCGAGGTTCAGCCATCTTAAATAATACACTGTTACCCAATAGAGGTTCAGCCATCTTAAATAATACACTGTTACCCAATAGAGGTTCAGCCATCTTAAATAATGCACTGTTACCCAATAGAGGTTCAGCCATCTTAAATAATACACTGTTACCCAATAGAGGTTCAGCCATCTTAAATAATACACTGTTACCCAATAGAGGTTCAGCCATCTTAAATAATACACTGTTACCCAATAGAGGTTCAGCCATCTTAAATAATACACTGTTACCCAATAGAGGTTCAGCCATCTTAAATAATACACTGTTACCCAATAGAGGTTCAGCCATCTTAAATAATGCACTGTTACCCAATAGAGGTTCAGCCATCTTAAATAATACACTGTTACCCAATAGAGGTTCAGCCATCTTAAATAATACACTGTTACCCAATAGAGGTTCAGCCATCTTAAATAATACACTGTTACCCAATAGAGGTTCAGCCATCTTAAATAATACACTGTTACCCAATAGAGGTTCAGCCATCTTAAATAATACACTGTTACCCAATAGAGGTTCAGCCATCTTAAATAATACACTGTTACCCAATAGAGGTTCAGCCATCGTAAATAATACACTGTTACCCAATAGAGGTTCAGCCATCTTAAATAATGCACTGTTACCCAATAGAGGTTCAGCCATCTTAAATAATACACTGTTACCCAATAGAGGTTCAGCCATCTTAAATAATGCACTGTTACCCAATAGAGGTTCAGCCATCTTAAATAATACACTGTTACCCAATAGAGGTTCAGCCATCTTAAATAATACACTGTTACCCAATAGAGGTTCAGCCATCTTAAATAATGCACTGTTACCCAATAGAGGTTCAGCCATCGTAAATAATACACTGTTACCCAATAGAGGTTCAGCCATCTTAAATAATGCACTGTTACCCAATAGAGGTTCAGCCATCTTAAATAATGCACTGTTACCCAATAGAGGTTCAGCCATCTTAAATAATACACTGTTACCCAATAGAGGTTCAGCCATCTTAAATAATACACTGTTACCCAATAGAGGTTCAGCCATCTTAAATAATACACTGTTACCCAATAGAGGTTCAGCCATCTTAAATAATACACTGTTACCCAATAGAGGTTCAGCCATCTTAAATAATACACTGTTACCCAATAGAGGTTCAGCCATCGTAAATAATACACTGTTACCCAATAGAGGTTCAGCCATCGTAAATAATACACTGTTACCCAATAGAGGTTCAGCCATCTTAAATAATACACTGTTACCCAATAGAGGTTCAGCCATCGTAAATAATACACTGTTACCCAATAGAGGTTCAGCCATCTTAAATAATACACTGTTACCCAATAGAGGTTCAGCCATCTTAAATAATACACTGTTACCCAATAGAGGTTCAGCCATCTTAAATAATACACTGTTACCCAATAGAGGTTCAGCCATCTTAAATAATACACTGTTACCCAATAGAGGTTCAGCCATCGTAAATAATACACTGTTACCCAATAGAGGTTCAGCCATCTTAAATAATACACTGTTACCCAATAGAGGTTCAGCCATCTTAAATAATACACTGTTACCCAATAGAGGTTCAGCCATCTTAAATAATACACTGTTACCCAATAGAGGTTCAGCCATCTTAAATAATACACTGTTACCCAATAGAGGTTCAGCCATCTTAAATAATGCACTGTTACCCAATAGAGGTTCAGCCATCTTAAATAATACACTGTTACCCAATAGAGGTTCAGCCATCGTAAATAATACACTGTTACCCAATAGAGGTTCAGCCATCGTAAATAATACACTGAATTTCGATATCTGTACCATACATAGAATGAATGGTTCCCAGACACGACAACTTTTTCTGCGCCAGTCGAAATCACACATCATCGTCGTTATCATGGACATATCCAAGTAAATAACAATATGAAAAAGGTTCAAAGAAAGGAACATGCAGCTCGTGTCCTGTCAGTCCAGGTTCAATGTTTGACATGAGTTAGCTGAGTTAGCATGAGTTAGCTGAGTTAGCTGAGCTAGCTAGCTAGCAGGTGACAAGAACGTTATCCAGCCTGAATAGCCACCATTTTGTTTAGAACGGACGACCAGACCTTTTGCATAGCAACTATTTTAACATAATGAACGACTGGCTGGCGTCTGTAGCAACATGACCAAAATAACTAACAACCAGAGTTTTGTCTGGACTATGTCTTCTGGTGGAAGAATTACAGTGTATGAATTTACTTGTCAAATTAACTTTTTAATTAAAATATGTTATTTATTGTTATTTTAATATGTTGGCAACAGTTTTAGGCACACGTCGGACCGAACGTTTAAGGCTATCACGTCGGGTCGAAGAACGCCATTTACCTGTGACTGTATTCATGATATAGCACTGCCTCTTACCTGTGACTATATTCATGATACAGCACTTCCTCTTACCTGTGACTGTATTCATGATACAGCACTGCCTCTTACCTGTGACTTTATTCATGATACAGCACTGCTTCTTACCTGTGACTGTATTCATGATACAACACTGCCTCTTACCTGTGACTGTATTCATGATACAGCACTGCCTCTTACCTGTGACTGTATTCATGATATAGCACTGCCTCTTACCTGTGACTGTATTCATGATATAGCACTGCCTCTTACCTGTGACTGTATTCATGATACAGCACTGCCTCTTACCTGTGACTTTATTCATGATACAACACTGCCTCTTACCTGTGACTTTATTCACGATACAACACTGCCTCTTACCTGTGACTGTATTCATGATACAGCACTGCCTCTTACCTGTGACTTTATTCATGATACAACACTGCCTCTTACCTGTGACTTTATTCATGATACAACACTGCCTCTTACCTGTGACTGTATTCATGATACAACACCTCATCTTACCTGTGACTGTATTCATGATACAGCACTGCCTCTTACCTGTGACTTTATTCATGATACAACACTGCCTCTTACCTGTGACTGTATTCATGATACAACACTGCCTCTTACCTGTGACTGTATTCATGATACAACACTGCATCTTACCTGTGACTGTATTCATGATATAGCACTGCCTCTTACCTGTGACTGTATTCATGATACAACACTGCATCTTACCTGTGACTGTATTCATGATACAACACTGCCTCTTACCTGTGACTGTATTCATGATACAACACTGCCTCTTACCTGTGACTGTATTCATGATACAACACTGCCTCTTACCTGTGACTTTATTCATGATACAACACTGCATCTTACCTGTGACTTTATTCATGATACAACACTGCCTCTTACCTGTGACTGTATTCATGATACAACACTGCCTCTTACCTGTGACTGTATTCATGATACAACACTGCCTCTTACCTGTGACTGTATTCATGATACAACACTGCATCTTACCTGTGACTGTATTCATGATACAACACTGCCTCTTACCTGTGACTGTATTCATGATACAACACTGCCTCTTACCTGTGACTGTATTCATGATACAACACTGCCTCTTACCTGTGACTGTATTCATGATACAACACTGCATCTTACCTGTGACTGTATTCATGATACAGCACTGCCTCTTACCTGTGACTGTATTCATGATACAGCACTGCCTCTTACCTGTGACTGTATTCATGATACAACACTGCCTCTTACCTGTGACTTTATTCATGATACAACACTGCCTCTTACCTGTGACTGTATTCATGATACAACACTGCATCTTACCTGTGACTGTATTCATGATACAACACTGCATCTTACTTGTGACTGTATTCATGATACAGCACTGCCTCTTACCTGTGACTGTATTCATGATACAACACTGCCTCTTACCTGTGACTGTATTCATGATACAACACTGCCTCTTACCTGTGACTTTATTCATGATACAACACTGCCTATTACCTGTGACTGTATTCATGATACAACACTGCATCTTACCTGTGACTGTATTCATGATACAGCACTGCCTCTTACCTGTGACTGTATTCATGATACAGCACTGCCTCTTGTGCCTTATTGCTTAAATAGAGGTTAAGCCATTTGATGTTATTCCACATTAACTTTCTCTGCTTCACCATTTGATCCTCCTTCCTTAAAAAAGGATCATATAAATAAATGTGATATATTGATCCCTCTCCTCTAAACTCTTACAGTAACGGAGGACTGGACCCGTGGTCAAGTGGTGGGGTGACCCGAAACATCTCGGACTCGGTGGTCGCCATAGTGATACCTGACGGGGCTCACCACCTGGACCTACGCTACAACAACGAGTATGACCCTCACACCGTCCTCTCAGCCCGCGCCCTGGAGGTGGAATACTTCAAACTGTGGATCACACAGGCCAGGAAACTACAAATACCAGGATAAATCACTCTGAACTACAACTGCCAGGCTAATTCACTCTGAACTACAACTACCAGGTTAAATCACTCTGAACTACAACTGCCAGGCTAAATCACTCTGAACTACAACTACCAGGTTAAATCACGCTGAACTACAACTGCCAGGCTAAATCACTCTGAACTACAACTACCAGGTTAAATCACTCTGAACTACAACTACCAAGCTAAATCACTCTGAACTACAACTACCAAGCTAAATCACTCTGGATTACAACTCCCATGCTAAGTCACTCTGAACTACAACTCCCAGGTAAAAGCACTCTGAACTACAATTACTAAATCAAACAGAACTAAAACTGCCAGACTAAATCACTCTGAACTTAAACACCCAGGGTTGGCCTAAAATGTCACCCTATTCCCTATATAGTGCACTACTTTTATCCAGGACCCGTAGGACTCTGGTCAGAAGTAGGGCACTAGATGCAACCCCAGCCTCTCAAACTACCTGAAGCTAAAAGACCATAGCATATAGCATGTGGCTTTGTTGCAATGCCCTCTCTAGCATACTACTAAGAAGGGAGCAGTGTATTGGACGTGTATTCTAAGTGATATGCTAGTGTGGATATTGAAACTAAGCCAATGTTTGCATCTCAAAAGTTACCCTATTCCCTATATAGTGCACTACTTTTGACCACAGCCCATATGGACCCTGTTCAAAAAGGAGTTCACTATGTAGGGAATAGGGTGCCATGTGATACAAAACATTCTCTAACACCAGAATGTACTGATGTATGTTTCAGTTGAATATTGTTTTCAGATGTGATGAGTTTAAGGAAGAACTACTTACACTGATAAATCAGGTTTAGTTAAGTAGCTATTTCAATGTTGATTTATTGATTTCAATGATTGGTTACAGTGTTTTCTGTTTCGTGCCAAAGTCTTTTATTTTTATTTTTTTACGAGTGTCAGAAAGGGCTAGAATATCAAATTTTTAAAAAACGAAAGAAATATTTTCTTAATTTGAAAATTAAAGACATTTTCACATTAACACCAGATTTAAATAATTAAGTTACGGTGTTTATGTTTTGTGTTTAATTGAAGTTTGATAGCTTACACATACTGTATATCAGAACAACAATTGTGTTTAATTGTATAATTAGTACAGAAAATATTTATTTAACAGCTCTCAGGAAAAAAAAGTATGTTTTTTTTGTAAGTGTTTACAATTCTTTGTAATTGACCATTTCTGTTAAACTAGAATTAGCATTAGTCAGTGATTCTAAAGGTTTTTCCAAACAATTGATAACATTCACTTGTAGTTGAGTTTTTACACTACGGCCTGACTTGTATTTGGTCATATTTAACAACGGCAGCAGAAGGGCTGGACCCAACAGTGTCTCTCAATGTCGTGTTGCCATGTTTCATTGACTTTATTAATGGCTGTGGCTGTTAAGCAATATCCCTTTAATGTCTTACTGCTATTGCCATTGTGTTGTGCCCAGATTAAAAGCAATTTTAATTTCATACTGTTTTTGTCTCTCTTGGCAACTCTAAACTCACATTCTGAATACTTGCTAAATAAATAATGTGTATTCTACACTGAACATTCGAAAGTTATGGACATTTGATGGGCGAGTCATTGGCGTGACAATTATTAATATGTAGACATGCTTAACATCAGAGGGCTGCTTCTATAATCTATATGAATACATCCTGTAACACTGAGCATTCCCCGTCACACTGAGAGCTCTCAGTGTGACGGGGAACTCTCAGGGTGACGGGGAACGCTCAGGGTGACGGGGAACGCTCAGTGTGACGGGGAACGCTCAGTGTGACGGGGAACTCTCCCAGTGTGACGGGGAACTCTCAGTGTGACGGGGAACTCTCAGTGTGACGGGGAACTCTCAGTGTGACGGGGAACTCTCAGTGTGACGGGGAACTCTCCCAGTGTGACGGGGAACTCCCAGTGTGACGGGGAACTCCCAGTGTGACGGGGAACTCTCAGTGTGACGGGGAACTCTCCCAGTGTGACGGGGAACTCTCAGTGTGACGGGGAACTCTCCCAGTGTGACGGGGAACTCTCCCAGTGTGACAGGGAACTCTCCCAGTGTGACGGGGAACTCTCAGTGTGACGGGGAACTCTCAGTGTGACGGGGAACTCTCCCAGTGTGACGGGGAACTCTCAGTGTGACGGGGAACTCTCAGTGTGACGGGGAACTCTCAGTGTGACGGGGAACTCTCCCAGTGTGACGGGGAACTCTCCCAGTGTGACGGGGAACTCTCAGTGTGACGGGGAACTCTCAGGGTGACGGGGAACTCTCAGTGTGACGGGGAACTCTCCCAGTGTGACGGGGAACTCTCCCAGTGTGACGGGGAACTCTCCCAGTGTGACGGGGAACTCTCAGTGTGACGGGGAACTCTCTCAGTGTGACGGGGAACTCTCAGTGTGACGGGGAACGCCCAGTGTGACGGGGAACTCCCAGTGTGACGGGGAACTCTCAGTGTGACGGGGAACTCTCAGTGTGACGGGGAACTCTCCCAGTGTGACGGGGAACTCTCCCAGTGTGACGGGGAACTCTCAGTGTGACGGGGAACGCTCAGTGTGACGGGGAACGCCCAGTGTGACGGGGAACACCCAGTGTGACGGGGAACGCCCAGTGTGACGGGGAGTGTTCCATGACAGACTGACCAGGTGAATCCACTTGTTAAATCCACTTCAATCAGTGTAGATGAAGGGGGGGAGACAGTTTAAAGAAGGATTTTTAAGCCTTGAGACAATTAAGAGATGGATTGTGTATGTGTGCCAATCAGAGGGTGAATAGGCAAGACAAAATATTTAAGTGTCTTTGAACGGGGTATGGTAGTAGGTGCCAGGTGCACCGGTTTGTGTCAAGAACTGCAACGCTGCTGGGTTTTTCACTCTCAACAGACTCATGTGTATCCAGAATGGTCCTCCACCCAAAGTACATCCAGCCAACTTGACACAACTGTGGGAAGCATTGGAGTCAACATGGGCCAGCATCTTTTCGACACCTTGTAGAGTCCATGCCTCGTCGAATTTAGGTTGTTCTGAGGGCAAAACGGGGGAGGGGGGGGGGGGGGGTGCAACCTAATATTAGGAAAGTGTTCCTAATGTTTTGTACACTCAGTGTATATATTCATTCTGTTGCCAATCACAGCAGTAGCATGTGGTTGTAATTTAATAAAAAAGCATAGAAAGCCAAATCGGAGGAGACCAATAACGACGCTGGTGGGAGGTGATAGAGGTTGGTGGGGTAAAGTCACAGGCTTGCGTCCCAATTGGCACCCTATTGCCCATATAGTGCACTACTTTTAGACCAGGACTCAAGTTGTGCACTATAAAATAGGCAATAGGGTACCATTTGGGATGCAGAGATTGGTGGGAGTGAAGTATTGACCCTAACCCTATGCGGACCAGCCTGTGGGATTCCCCCTGGAACAGATTCATACAGCTGGGAACCTCAAAGCTTTTTAAATTGCTGTACCTAGACGGGCCACGGTCCCCCGCCAGTTAACCCCTGCTAGCAATATTATTACTACTACACATGGGGGGCCAGAGAGGGAGGGAAGGAGGGAGGGCCTTGATTTGCAAGAGGGAGGGAGGGCCATGGTAGGAGGGGGGCAGGGTGGGAAGAAGGGAGGGCTAGGGTGGAAACGAGGGAGGGAGGGAAGGCTATGGTAGGAAGGAGGGAGGGCTAGGGTGGGAAGAAGGGAGGGCTAGGGTGGGAAGGAGGGAGGGAGGGAAGGAAGGCCATGGTAGGGAGGGCCAGGGTGGAAACGAGGGAGGGAGGGAAGGCCATGGTAGGAAGGAGGGAGGGCCAGGGTGGAAACGAGGGAGGGCTAGGGTGGGAACGAGGGAGGGAGGGAAGGCCATGGTAGGAAGGAGGGAGGGTTAGGGTGTGAAGGAGGGAGGGAGGGCCATGGTGGGAAGGAGGGAGGGCCAGGGTGGGAAGGAGGGAGGGCTAGGGTGGGAAGGAGGGAGGGAGGGAAGGCCATGGTAGGAAAGAGGGAGGGCGAGGGTGGGAAGGAGGGAGGGAGGGAAGGCCATGGTAGGAAAGAGGGAGGGCGAGGGTGGGAAGGAGGGATGGAGGGAGGGACAGGGTGGGAAGGAGGAAGGGCCAGGGTGGGAAGGAGGGGTGGAGTGGTTGAAGGGGTTGTATGAGGGGGGGGGGGGGGGGTAATGGGTGAGGGGATGAAGGAGGGGAAGAAGGAGAAAAGGAGGGAGGGAGGGAGGGGAGGGATGGTTAGGAGAGAGGCAGGGGTACAGAGGGAGGGAAGGACAGAGGGAGGGGAGGGAGGGTTAGGAGAGAGGCAGGGGTACAGAGGGAGGGAAGGAGAGTTGATGGGTTTTTGTGGTTCACTGCTCTCAGAGTCGTGTAGATTTGATGAAGTTGAAAGTCTTGACAATCTTCCTACGTTATTACACAAAACTCTTCAGACCTTGTAGTTGAGACCATGGGTCAACATTCACAGCGACAGCAATATCAGTGGTAATGACTTGCTTTTCATTTGGAGTCTTCTTTTTGTGATGGTTTTCTACATTATTTAGTTGGAAAAGTATCCTGAACTTGTTAGTTATTGTGGTGTTGTATAAGGAGGGTTCATGTATTGTGTTGTATAAGGAGGGTTAATGTATTGTGTTGTATAAGGAGGGTTCATGTATTGTGTTGTATAAGGAGGGTTGTATAAGGAGGGTTGTATAAGGAGGGTTCATGTATTGTGTTGAATAAAGAGGGTTGTATAAGGAGGGTTAATGTATTGTGTTGTATAAGGAGGGTTAATGTATTGTGTTGTATAAGGAGGGTTAATGTATTGTGTCGTATAAGGAGGGTTAATGTATTGTGTTGTATAAGGAGGGTTCATGTATTGTGTTGTATAAGGAGGGTTGTATAAGGAGGGTTAATGTATTGTGTTGTATAAGGAGGGTTAATGTATTGTGTTGTATAAGGAGGGTTAATGTATTGTGTTGTATAAGGAGGGTTAATGTATTGTGTTGTATAAGGAGGGTTCATGTATTGTGCTGTATAAGGAGGGTTGTATAAGGAGGGTTAATGTATTGTGTTGTATAAGGAGGGTTGTATAAGGAGGGTTAATGTATTGTGTTGTATAAGGAGGGTTAATGTATTGTGTTGTATAAGGAGGGTTGTATAAGGAGGGTTAATGTATTGTGTTGTATAAGGAGGGTTAATGTATTGTGTTGTATAAGGAGGGTTAATGTATTGTGTTGTATAAGGAGGGTTAATGTATTGTGTTGTATAAGGAGGGTTAATGTATTGTGTTGTATAAGGAGGGTTCATGTATTGTGCTGTATAAGGAGGGTTGTATAAGGAGGGTTAATGTATTGTGTTGTATAAGGAGGGTTGTATAAGGAGGGTTAATGTATTGTGTTGTATAAGGAGGGTTAATGTATTGTGTTGTATAAGGAGGGTTGTATAAGGAGGGTTAATGTATTGTGTTGTATAAGGAGGGTTAATGTATTGTGTTGTATAAGGAGGGTTAATGTATTGTGTTGTATAAGGAGGGTTAATGTATTGTGTTGTATAAGGAGGGTTAATGTATTGTGTTGTATAAGGAGGGTTCATGTATTGTGCTGTATAAGGAGGGTTGTATAAGGAGGGTTAATGTATTGTGTTGTATAAGGAGGGTTGTATAAGGAGGGTTAATGTATTGTGTTGTATAAGGAGGGTTAATGTATTGTGTTGTATAAGGAGGGTTAATGTATTGTGTTGTATAAGGAGGGTTAATGTATTGTGTTGTATAAGGAGGGTTCATGTATTGTGCTGTATAAGGAGGGTTGTATAAGGAGGGTTAATGTATTGTGTTGTATAAGGAGGGTTGTATAAGGAGGGTTAATGTATTGTGTTGTATAAGGAGGGTTAATGTATTGTGTTGTATAAGGAGGGTTGTATAAGGAGGGTTAATGTATTGTGTTGTATAAGGAGGGTTAATGTATTGTGTTGTATAAGGAGGGTTCATGTATTGTGTTGTATAAGGAGGGTTCATGTATTGTGTTGTATAAGGAGGGTTGTATAAGGAGGGTTAATGTATTGTGTTGTATAAGGAGGGTTAATGTATTGTGTTGTATAAGGAGGGTTGTATAAGGAGGGTTAATGTATTGTGTTGTATAAGGAGGGTGCATGTATTGTGCTGTATAAGGAGGGTTGTATAAGGAGGGTTGTATAAGGAGGGTTAATGTATTGTGCTGTATAAGGAGGGTTAATGTATTGTGCTGTATAAGGAGGGTTAATGTATTGTGCTGTATAAGGAGGGTTCATGTATTGTGTTGTATAAGGAGGGTTCATGTATTGTGCTGTATAAGGAGGGTTAATGTATTGTGTTGTATAAGGAGGGTTTCAAGTATTGTGCTTTATAAGGAGGGTTGTAAAAGGAGGGTTAATGTATTGTGTTGAATAAGGAGGGTTGTATAAGGAGGGTTCATGTATTGTGTTGAATAAGGAGGGTTGTATAAGGAGGGTTCATGTATTGTGTTGTATAAGGAGGGTTCATGTATTGTGCTGAATAAGGAGGGTTAATGTATTGTGTTGTATAAGGAGGGTTAATGTATTGTGTTGAATAAGGAGGGTTAATGTATTGTGTTGTATAAGGAGGGTTAATGTATTGTGCTGTATAAGGAGGTTTAATGTATTGTGCTGTATAAGGAGGGTTCATGTATTGTGCTGTATAAGGAGGGTTGTAAAAGGAGGGTTAATGTATTGTGTTGTATAAGGAGGGTTCATGTATTGTGTTGTATAAGGAGGGTTGTATAAGGAGGGTTAATGTATTGTGCTGTATAAGGAGGGTTCATGTATTGTGCTGTATAAGGAGGGTTGTATAAGGAGGGTTCATGTATTGTGCTGTTTAAGGAGGGTTCATGTATTGTGTTGTATAAGGAGGGTTTATGTATTGTGCTGTATAAGGAGGGTTCATGTATTGTGCTGTATAAGGAGGGTTCATGTATTGTGTTGTATAAGGAGGGTTAATGTATTGTGCTGTATAAGGAGGGTTCATGTATTGTGCTGTATAAGGAGGGTTAATGTATTGTGCTGTATAAGGAGGATTGTATAAGGAGGGTTGTATAAGGAGGGTTCATGGATTGTGCTGTATAAGGAGGGTTGTATAAGGAGGGTTCATGTATTGTGCTGTATAAGGAGGGTTCATGTATTGTGCTGTATAAGGAGGGTTAATGTATTGTGCTGTATAAGGAGGGTTAATGTATTGTGTTGTATAAGGAGGGTTAATGTATTGTGTTGTATAAGGAGGGTTAATGTATTGTGCTGTATAAGGAGGGTTAATGTATTGTGTTGTATAAGGAGGGTTAATGTATTGTGTTGTATAAGGAGGGTTCATGTATTGTGTTGTATAAGGAGGGTTAATGTATTGTGTTGTATAAGGAGGGTTGTATAAGGAGGGTTAATGTATTGTGCTGTATAAGGAGGGTTCATGTATTGTGTTGTATAAGGAGGGTTAATGTATTGTGTTGTATAAGGAGGGTTGTATAAGGAGGGTTAATGTATTGTGTTGTATAAGGAGGGTTAATGTATTGTGTTGAATAAGGAGGGTTGTATAAGGAGGGTTAATGTATTGTGCTGTATAAGGAGGGTTCATGTATTGTGTTGAATAAGGAGGGTTAATGTATTGTGTTGTATAAGGAGGGTTAATGTATTGTGTTGTATAAGAAGGGTTCATGTATTGTGTTGTATAAGGAGGGTTAATGTATTGTGTTGAATAAGGAGGGTTAATGTATTGTGTTGTATAAGGAGGGTTAATGTATTGTGCTGTATAAGGAGGGTTAATGTATTGTGCTGTATAAGGAGGGTTCATGTATTGTGCTGTATAAGGAGGGTTGTATAAGGAGGGTTAATGTATTGTGTTGTATAAGGAGGGTTCATGTATTGTGTTGTATAAGGAGGGTTGTATAAGGAGGGTTAATGTATTGTGCTGTATAAGGAGGGTTCATGTATTGTGCTGTATAAGGAGGGTTGTATAAGGAGGGTTCATGTATTGTGCTGTATAAGGAGGGTTAATGTATTGTGCTGTATAAGGAGGATTGTATAAGGAGGGTTGTATAAGGAGGGTTCATGGATTGTGCTGTATAAGGAGGGTTGTATAAGGAGGGTTCATGTATTGTGCTGTATAAGGAGGGTTCATGTATTGTGCTGTATAAGGAGGGTTAATGTATTGTGCTGTATAAGGAGGGTTAATGTATTGTGTTGTATAAGGAGGGTTAATGTATTGTGTTGTATAAGGAGGGTTAATGTATTGTGCTGTATAAGGAGGGTTAATGTATTGTGTTGTATAAGGAGGGTTAATGTATTGTGTTGTATAAGGAGGGTTCATGTATTATGTTGTATAAGGAGGGTTAATGTATTGTGTTGTATAAGGAGGGTTGTATAAGGAGGGTTAATGTATTGTGCTGTATAAGGAGGGTTCATGTATTGTGTTGTATAAGGAGGGTTAATGTATTGTGTTGTATAAGGAGGGTTGTATAAGGAGGGTTAATGTATTGTGTTGTATAAGGAGGGTTCATGTATTGTGTTGAATAAGGAGGGTTAATGTATTGTGTTGTATAAGGAGGGTTAATGTATTGTGTTGTATAAGAAGGGTTAATGTATTGTGTTGTATAAGGAGGGTTAATGTATTGTGTTGAATAAGGAGGGTTAATGTATTGTGTTGTATAAGGAGGGTTAATGTATTGTGCTGTATAAGGAGGGTTAATGTATTGTGCTGTATAAGGAGGGTTCATGTATTGTGCTGTATAAGGAGGGTTGTATAAGGAGGGTTAATGTATTGTGTTGTATAAGGAGGGTTCATGTATTGTGTTGTATAAGGAGGGTTGTATAAGGAGGGTTAATGTATTGTGCTGTATAAGGAGGGTTCATGTATTGTGCTGTATAAGGAGGGTTGTATAAGGAGGGTTCATGTATTGTGCTGTATAAGGAGGGTTCATGTATTGTGTTGTATAAGGAGGGTTTATGTATTGTGCTGTATAAGGAGGGTTCATGTATTGTGCTGTATAAGGAGGGTTCATGTATTGTGTTGTATAAGGAGGGTTAATGTATTGTGCTGTATAAGGAGGGTTCATGTATTGTGCTGTATAAGGAGGGTTAATGTATTGTGCTGTATAAGGAGGGTTGTATAAGGAGGGTTCATGTATTGTGCTGTATAAGGAGAGTTGTATAAGGAGAGTTCATGTATTGTGCTGTATAAGGAGGGTTAATGTATTGTGCTGTATAAGGAGGGTTAATGTATTGTGTTGTATAAGGAGGGTTCATGTATTGTGTTGTATAAGGAGGGTTAATGTATTGTGTTGTATAAGGAGGGTTGTATAAGGAGGGTTAATGTATTGTGCTGTATAAGGAGGGTTCTTGTATTGTGTTGTATAAGGAGGGTTAATGTATTGTGTTGTATAAGGAGGGTTGTATAAGGAGGGTTAATGTATTGTGTTGTATAAGGAGGGTTAATGTATTGTGCTGTATAAGGAGGGTTCATGTATTGTGTTGAATAAGGAGGGTTAATGTATTGTGTTGTATAAGGAGGGTTAATGTATTGTGTTGTATAAGGAGGGTTAATGTATTGTGCTGTATAAGGAGGGTTAATGTATTGTGCTGTATAAGGAGGGTTGTATAAGGAGGGTTAATGTATTGTGCTGTATAAGGAGGGTTAATGTATTGTGCTGTATAAGGAGGGTTGTATAAGGAGGGTTAATGTATTGTGCTGTATAAGGAGGGTTAATGTATTGTGTTGTATAAGGAGGGTTAATGTATTGTGTTGTATAAGGAGGGTTAATGTATTGTGTTGTATAAGGAGGGTTAATGTATTGTGCTGTATAAGGAGGGTTAATGTATTGTGTTGTATAAGGAGGGTTAATGTATTGTGTTGTATAAGGAGGGTTCATGTATTGTGTTGTATAAGGAGGGTTAATGTATTGTGTTGTATAAGGAGGGTTGTATAAGGAGGGTTAATGTATTGTGCTGTATAAGGAGGGTTCATGTATTGTGTTGTATAAGGAGGGTTAATGTATTGTGTTGTATAAGGAGGGTTGTATAAGGAGGGTTAATGTATTGTGTTGTATAAGGAGGGTTAATGTATTGTGTTGAATAAGGAGGGTTGTATAAGGAGGGTTAATGTATTGTGCTGTATAAGGAGGGTTCATGTATTGTGTTGAATAAGGAGGGTTAATGTATTGTGTTGTATAAGGAGGGTTAATGTATTGTGTTGTATAAGAAGGGTTAATGTATTGTGTTGTATAAGGAGGGTTAATGTATTGTGTTGAATAAGGAGGGTTAATGTATTGTGTTGTATAAGGAGGGTTAATGTATTGTGCTGTATAAGGAGGGTTAATGTATTGTGCTGTATAAGGAGGGTTAATGTATTGTGCTGTATAAGGAGGGTTGTATAAGGAGGGTTAATGTATTGTGTTGTATAAGGAGGGTTCATGTATTGTGTTGTATAAGGAGGGTTGTATAAGGAGGGTTAATGTATTGTGCTGTATAAGGAGGGTTCATGTATTGTGCTGTATAAGGAGGGTTGTATAAGGAGGGTTCATGTATTGTGCTGTATAAGGAGGGTTCATGTATTGTGTTGTATAAGGAGGGTTTATGTATTGTGCTGTATAAGGAGGGTTCATGTATTGTGCTGTATAAGGAGGGTTCATGTATTGTGTTGTATAAGGAGGGTTAATGTATTGTGCTGTATAAGGAGGGTTCATGTATTGTGCTGTATAAGGAGGGTTAATGTATTGTGTTGTATAAGGAGGGTTAATGTATTGTGTTGTATAAGGAGGGTTAATGTATTGTGCTGTATAAGGAGGGTTAATGTATTGTGTTGTATAAGGAGGGTTAATGTATTGTGTTGTATAAGGAGGGTTCATGTATTGTGTTGTATAAGGAGGGTTAATGTATTGTGTTGTATAAGGAGGGTTGTATAAGGAGGGTTAATGTATTGTGCTGTATAAGGAGGGTTCATGTATTGTGTTGTATAAGGAGGGTTAATGTATTGTGTTGTATAAGGAGGGTTGTATAAGGAGGGTTAATGTATTGTGTTGTATAAGGAGGGTTCATGTATTGTGTTGAATAAGGAGGGTTAATGTATTGTGTTGTATAAGGAGGGTTAATGTATTGTGTTGTATAAGAAGGGTTAATGTATTGTGTTGTATAAGGAGGGTTAATGTATTGTGTTGAATAAGGAGGGTTAATGTATTGTGTTGTATAAGGAGGGTTAATGTATTGTGCTGTATAAGGAGGGTTAATGTATTGTGCTGTATAAGGAGGGTTCATGTATTGTGCTGTATAAGGAGGGTTGTATAAGGAGGGTTAATGTATTGTGTTGTATAAGGAGGGTTCATGTATTGTGTTGTATAAGGAGGGTTGTATAAGGAGGGTTAATGTATTGTGCTGTATAAGGAGGGTTCATGTATTGTGCTGTATAAGGAGGGTTGTATAAGGAGGGTTCATGTATTGTGCTGTATAAGGAGGGTTCATGTATTGTGTTGTATAAGGAGGGTTTATGTATTGTGCTGTATAAGGAGGGTTCATGTATTGTGCTGTATAAGGAGGGTTCATGTATTGTGTTGTATAAGGAGGGTTAATGTATTGTGCTGTATAAGGAGGGTTCATGTATTGTGCTGTATAAGGAGGGTTAATGTATTGTGCTGTATAAGGAGGGTTGTATAAGGAGGGTTCATGTATTGTGCTGTATAAGGAGAGTTGTATAAGGAGAGTTCATGTATTGTGCTGTATAAGGAGGGTTAATGTATTGTGCTGTATAAGGAGGGTTAATGTATTGTGTTGTATAAGGAGGGTTCATGTATTGTGTTGTATAAGGAGGGTTAATGTATTGTGTTGTATAAGGAGGGTTGTATAAGGAGGGTTAATGTATTGTGCTGTATAAGGAGGGTTCTTGTATTGTGTTGTATAAGGAGGGTTAATGTATTGTGTTGTATAAGGAGGGTTGTATAAGGAGGGTTAATGTATTGTGTTGTATAAGGAGGGTTAATGTATTGTGCTGTATAAGGAGGGTTCATGTATTGTTCTGAATAAGGAGGGTTAATGTATTGTGTTGTATAAGGAGGGTTAATGTATTGTGTTGTATAAGGAGGGTTAATGTATTGTGCTGTATAAGGAGGGTTAATGTATTGTGCTGTATAAGGAGGGTTGTATAAGGAGGGTTAATGTATTGTGCTGTATAAGGAGGGTTAATGTATTGTGCTGTATAAGGAGGGTTGTATAAGGAGGGTTAATGTATTGTGCTGTATAAGGAGGGTTAATGTATTGTGTTGTATAAGGAGGGTTAATGTATTGTGTTGTATAAGGAGGGTTAATGTATTGTGTTGTATAAGGAGGGTTAATGTATTGTGCTGTATAAGGAGGGTTAATGTATTGTGTTGTATAAGGAGGGTTAATGTATTGTGTTGTATAAGGAGGGTTCATGTATTGTGTTGTATAAGGAGGGTTAATGTATTGTGTTGTATAAGGAGGGTTGTATAAGGAGGGTTAATGTATTGTGCTGTATAAGGAGGGTTCATGTATTGTGTTGTATAAGGAGGGTTAATGTATTGTGTTGTATAAGGAGGGTTGTATAAGGAGGGTTAATGTATTGTGTTGTATAAGGAGGGTTAATGTATTGTGTTGAATAAGGAGGGTTGTATAAGGAGGGTTAATGTATTGTGCTGTATAAGGAGGGTTCATGTATTGTGTTGAATAAGGAGGGTTAATGTATTGTGTTGTATAAGGAGGGTTAATGTATTGTGTTGTATAAGAAGGGTTAATGTATTGTGTTGAATAAGGAGGGTTAATGTATTGTGTTGTATAAGGAGGGTTAATGTATTGTGCTGTATAAGGAGGGTTAATGTATTGTGCTGTATAAGGAGGGTTCATGTATTGTGCTGTATAAGGAGGGTTGTATAAGGAGGGTTAATGTATTGTGTTGTATAAGGAGGGTTCATGTATTGTGTTGTATAAGGAGGGTTGTATAAGGAGGGTTAATGTATTGTGCTGTATAAGGAGGGTTCATGTATTGTGCTGTATAAGGAGGGTTGTATAAGGAGGGTTCATGTATTGTGCTGTATAAGGAGGGTTCATGTATTGTGTTGTATAAGGAGGGTTTATGTATTGTGCTGTATAAGGAGGGTTCATGTATTGTGCTGTATAAGGAGGGTTCATGTATTGTGTTGTATAAGGAGGGTTAATGTATTGTGCTGTATAAGGAGGGTTCATGTATTGTGCTGTATAAGGAGGGTTAATGTATTGTGCTGTATAAGGAGGGTTGTATAAGGAGGGTTCATGTATTGTGCTGTATAAGGAGAGTTGTATAAGGAGAGTTCATGTATTGTGCTGTATAAGGAGGGTTAATGTATTGTGCTGTATAAGGAGGGTTAATGTATTGTGTTGTATAAGGAGGGTTCATGTATTGTGTTGTATAAGGAGGGTTAATGTATTGTGTTGTATAAGGAGGGTTGTATAAGGAGGGTTAATGTATTGTGCTGTATAAGGAGGGTTCTTGTATTGTGTTGTATAAGGAGGGTTAATGTATTGTGTTGTATAAGGAGGGTTGTATAAGGAGGGTTAATGTATTGTGTTGTATAAGGAGGGTTAATGTATTGTGCTGTATAAGGAGGGTTCATGTATTGTGTTGAATAAGGAGGGTTAATGTATTGTGTTGTATAAGGAGGGTTAATGTATTGTGTTGTATAAGGAGGGTTAATGTATTGTGTTGTATAAGGAGGGTTAATGTATTGTGCTGTATAAGGAGGGTTAATGTATTGTGCTGTATAAGGAGGGTTGTATAAGGAGGGTTAATGTATTGTGCTGTATAA
The DNA here is from genome assembly GCF_045679555.1 of Salvelinus alpinus. Classification (NCBI taxonomy): domain Eukaryota; kingdom Metazoa; phylum Chordata; class Actinopteri; order Salmoniformes; family Salmonidae; genus Salvelinus; species Salvelinus alpinus. Next base: position 51,640,957 of record NC_092106.1, read on the forward strand.
GGAGGGTTAATGTATTGTGCTGTATAAGGAGGGTTGTATAAGGAGGGTTAATGTATTGTGCTGTATAAGGAGTGTTAATGTATTGTGTTGTATAAGGAGGGTTAATGTATTGTGCTGTATAAGGAGGGTTGTATAAGGAGGGTTAATGTATTGTGTTGTATAAGGAGGGTTAATGTATTGTGCTGTATAAGGAGGGTTAATGTATTGTGTTGTATAAGGAGGGTTGTATAAGGAGGGTTAATGTATTTTGTTGTATAAGGAGGGTTAATGTATTGTGTTGTATAAGGAGGGTTAATGTATTGTGTTGTATAAGGAGGGTTCATGTATTGTGCTGTATAAGGAGGGTTGTATAAGGAGGGTTGTATAAGGAGGGTTGTCAATGTGGAGGCTATATACAGGGGGTACCGGTACAGAGTCAATGTGGAGGCTTTATACAGGGGGTACCGGTACAGAGTCAATGTGGAGGCTATATACAGGTGGTATCGGTACAGAATCAATGTGGAGGCTATATACAGGGGGTACCAGTACAGAGTCAATGTGGAGGCTATGTACAGGGGGTACCAGTACAGAGTCAATTTGGTGGCTATATACAGGGGGTACCGGTACAGAGTCAATTTGGTGGCTATATACAGGGGGTACCGGTACAGGGGGTACCGGTACAGAGTCAATTTGGTGGCTATATACAGGGGGTACCGGTACAGAGTCAATTTGGTGGCTATATACAGGGGGTACCGGTACAGAGTCAATTTGGTGGCTATATACAGGGGGCACCGGTACCGAGTCAATGTGGAGGCTTTATACAGGGGGTACCGGTACAGAGTCAATGTGGAGACTATATACAGGGGGTACCGGTACAGAGTCAATGTGGAGACTATATACAGGGGGTACCGGTACAGAGTCAATGTGGAGGCTATATACAGGGGGTACCGGTACAGAGTCAAAGTCGATTAGTCAAGGTAATTGAGGTAATATGTACTGTACATGTAGGTAGAGTTATTAAAGTGACTTATGCATAGATAATAACAGAGAGAAGCAGCAGTGTAAAAGGGGGGCAATGTAAATAGTCTGGGTAGCCATTTGATTAGATGTTCAGGAGTCTTATGGCTTGGGGGTAGAAGCTGTTTAGAAGCCTCTTGGTCACAGACTTGGCAATCAGGTACCGCTTGCCATGCGGTAGCAGATAGAACAGTCTATGACTAGGGTGGCTGGAGTCTTTGACAATTTTTAGGGCCTTCCTCTGACACCGCCTTGTGTTGAGGTCCTGGATGGCAGCAAGCTTGGCCCCAGTGATGTACTGGGCTGTACGCACTACCCAGTACCCTCGGCCGAGCATTTGCCATACCAGACAGTGATGCAACCAGTCAGGATGCTCTCGATGGTGCAGCTGTAGAACTTTTTGAGGATCTGAGGACCCATGCCAAATCTTTTCAGTCTCCTGAGGGGGAAAAGGTGTGCTTGGACCATGTTAGTTTGTTGGTGATGTGGACACCAAGGAACTTGAAGCTCTCAACCTGCTCCACTACAGCCCCGTCGATGAGAATGGGGGCGTGCTCGGTCCTCCTTTTTCCTGTAGTCCACAATCATCTCCTTTGTCTTGATCACGTTGAGGGAGAGGTTGTTGTCCTGGGACCACACGGCCAAAGCAGTTTCACCTCCGACACTGCCAAAACATCAGCTATGTGGGTGTCGACTATCACCGGTTAACGCTTGTTCTGATTGGATCTAGGCCTTTGTCTCACTTGTCCGACTATAAAGAGGTCCCTTGTAAAGAAACCTCCTCAGTCTTTCTTCGACATGGTTTGCTACATTATTTAGTGGGAATATATTGGTGAGAGTGTAGAGCTTGATATTGAGTATGTTGTTTATCAGTGTATTGATAGACACAAAGCCAGACTTCCATGCCATTTTGTCCAAATCTCAGACGTCCCTCCCTGGTATCGAAACACATCTCGGAAATAACCTAACCCCTAGCTCCCCTAACTAACAGATCCTTAGCTTTTCTCCTCAGCAACTCACAGTCATTAATTTGGGCTGACCCTTTTCTGTTGCCCCTGACACTCCCATCAATCAACTGTGTTCTTAGTGTGGGTCTGACCTTTTGGGCTCTGAGTGTGTGTCATAGAGCAGGCAGGGACCACCCACTACTGGGAGGAGATTAGGGTGTCGTATCACATCGCCCTGAGGAGGGCTGGGTGGGGAGGGGGACAGGGTGGGGAGGGGGACAGGGTGGGTACCTGGGGGATATTGTTGGGGGGGGGGGGGGGGTTGCTGAGTAAGTACATTCCTGGGGAAGAGGAGGGTGTGATGGCCGATGTTTAACAAAATCCAAACAATATGGAACTGTGTACTGGGGAAAGCAAATATTCTTGCTCACCAGTGGGCTAGATAGTAGCAATGAATGGAACACAGAAAAAGGTTTAATTAATCACATTTTTTTCCTGTTTGTCAGTTTTATTCGCAGGGTTTGGTGATGTTCACCTTGATGTGACTGGGGTAGTTTTGTTTTGGTAGATTTTTCTATGTTATTACATATTACTGCTGTTTCTATGTCAAATCAAATCTAATTTTATTGGTCGCATACACATGGTTAGCAGATGTTAATGCGAGTGTATTGACATGCTTGTGCTTCTAGTTCCGACCATGCAGTAATATCTAACAATTTCACAACAACTACCTTATACACACAAGTGTAAAGGAATGAATAAGAATATGCACATATAAATATATGAATGAGTGATGGTACAGAACGGCATAGGCAAGATGCAGTAGATGGTATAGAGTACAGTATATACATATGAGATGAGTAATGTAGGGTATGTAAACATTATATAAAGTGGCATTGTTTAAAGTGACTAGTGCTACATTTATTACATCCAATTTTTTATTATTAAAGTGGCTAGAGATTTGAGTCAGTATGTTGGCAGCAGCCACTCAATGTTAGTGATGGCTGATTAACAGTCTGATGGCCTGGAGATAGAAGCTGTTTTTCAGTCTCTCGGTCCCAACTTTGATGCACCTGTACTGACCTCGCCTTCTGGATGACAGCGGGGTGAACAGGCAGTGGATCGGGTGGTTGTTGTCCTTGATGATCTTTTTGGCCTTCCTGTGACATCGGGTGGTGTAGGTGTCCTGGAGGGCAGGTAGTTTGCCTCCGGTGATGCGTTGTGCAGACCTCACTACCCTCTGGAGAGCCTTACGGTTGTGGGCGGAGCAGTTGCCGTACCAGGCGGTGATACAGCCCGACAGGATGCTCTCGATTGTGCATCTGTAAAAGTTGGTGAGTGTTTTAGGTGACAAGCCAAATTTCTTCAGCCTCCTGAGGTTGAAGAGGCGCTGTTACGCCTTCTTCACCACGCTGTCTGTGTGGGTAGACCATTTCAGTTTGTCCGTGATGTGTACGCCGAGGAACTTAAAACTTTCCACCTTCTCCACTACTGTTCCGTCGATGTGGATAGGGGGGTGCTCCCTCTGCTGTTTCCTGAAGTCCACGATCATCTCTCTTGTTTTGTTGACGTTGAGTGTGAGGTTATTTTCCTGACACCACACTTCGAGGGCCCTCACCTCCTCCCTGTAGGCCGTCTTGTCGTTGTTGGTAATTAGGCCTACTACTGTAGTGTCGTCTGCAAACTTGATGATTGAGTTGGAGGCGTGCATTGCCACGCAGTCATGGGTGAACAGGGAGTACAGGAGAGGGCTGAGAACGCACCCTTGTGGGGCCTCAGTGTTGAGGATCAGCGGTGTGGAGATGTTGTTTCATACCCTCACCACCTGGGGGCGGCCCGTCAGGAAGTCCAGGCCCCAGAAAGTCCAGGACCGTCAGAAAGTCCAGGACCCAGTTGCACAAGGAGGGGTCGAGACCCATGGTAAGCAAATTGGAGTGGGTCTAGGGTGTCAGGTAGGGTGGAGGTGATATGATCCTTGACTAGTCTCTCAAAGTACTTCATGATGACGGAAGTGAGTGCTACGGGGCGGTAGTCGTTTAGCTCAGTTAACTTAGCTTTCTTGGGAACAGGAACAATGGTGGCCCTCTTGAAGCATGTGGGAACAGCAGACTGGGATAAGGATTGATTGAATATGTCCGTAAACACACCAGCCAGCTGGTCTGCGCATGCTCTGAGGACACGGCTAGGGATGCCGTCTGGGCCGGCAGCCTTGCGAGGGTTAACACGTTTAAATTTTTACTCACGTTGGCTGCGGTGAAGGAGAGTCCTCAGGTTTTGGTAGCGGGCCGTGTCGGTGGCACTGTATTGTCCTCAAAGCGAGCAAAGAAGTTGTTTAGTTTGTCTGGGGGCAAGACATCGGGGTCCGCGATGGGGCTGGTTTTCTTTCTGTAGTCCGTGATTGACTGTAGACCCTGCCACATACCTCTCGTGTCTGAGCCGTTGATTTGCGAATCTACTTTGTCTCTATACTGACGCTTAGCTTGTTTGATTGCCTTGCGGAGGGAATAGCTACGCTGTTTGTATTCGGTCATGTTTCCAGTCACCTTGCCCTGATTAAAAGCAGTGGTTCGCGCGTTCAGTTTTGCGCGAATGCTGCCATCAATCCACGGTTTCTGGTTGGGGAATGTTTTAATAGACGCTGTGGGTACAACATCACCGATGCACTTGCTAATAAACTTGCTCACCGAATCAGCATATACATCAATGTTGTTGTTCGACGCGACAGGGATTATAATTGAAGAGAATTCTCTTGGTAGATAACGCGGTCGGCATTTGATTGTAAGGAATTCTAGGTCAGGTGAACAAAAGGACATGAGTTCTGTTATGTAGTAACACTTACGGACTGTTTCTATGTAATAACACTAACAGACTGTTTCTATGTAATAACACTAACAGACTGTTTCTATGTAATAACAAACTGTTTCTATGTAATAACAGACTGTTTCTATGTAATAACAGTAACAGACTGTTTCTATGTAATAACACTAACAGACTGTTTCTATGTAATAACACTAACAGACTGTTTCTATGTAATAACAGACTGTTTCTATGTAATAACAGACTGTTTCTATGTAATAACAGTAACAGACTGTTTCTATGTAATAACACTAACAGACTGTTTCTATGTAATAACACTAACCGACTGTTTCTATGTAATAACACTAACAGACTGTTTCTATGTAATAACACTAACAGACTGTTTCTATGTAATAACAAACTGTTTCTATGTAATAACAGACTGTTTCTATGTAATAACACTAACAGACTGTTTCTATGTAATAACAGACTGTTTCTATGTAATAACACTAACAGACTGTTTCTATGTAATAACAGTAACAGACTGTTTCTATGTAATAACACTAACAGACTGTTTCTATGTAGTAACAGACTGTTTCTATGTAATAACACTAACAGACTGTTTCTATGTAATAACACTAACAGACTGTTTCTATGTAATAACAGACTGCTTCTATGTAATAACAGTAACAGACTGTTTCTATGTAATAACACTAACCGACTGTTTCTATGTAATAACAGTAACAGACTGTTTCTATGTAATAACACTAACAGACTGTTTCTATGTAATAACACTAACAGACTGTTTCTATGTAATAACAAACTGTTTCTATGTAATAACAGACTGTTTCTATGTAATAACACTAACAGACTGTTTCTATTTAATAACAGACTGTTTCTATGTAATAACACTAACAGACTGTTTCTATGTAGTAACAGTAACAGACTGTTTCTATGTAATAACAGACTGTTTCTATGTAATAACAGTAACAGACTGTTTCTATGTAATAACACTAACAGACTGTTTCTATGTAATAACAGACTGCTTCTATGTAATAACAGTAACAGACTGTTTCTATGTAATAACACTAACAGACTGTTTCTATGTAATAACACTAACAGACTGTTTCTATGTAATAACAGACTGTTTCTATGTAATAACACTAACAGACTGTTTCTATGTAATAACAATGTTTCTATGTAGTAACACTAACAGACTGTTTCTATGTAATAACAGACTATTTCTATGTAATAACACTAACAGACTGTTTCTATGTAATAACACTAACAGACTGTTTCTATGTAATAACAGACTGTTTCTATGTAATAACAGACTGTTTCTATGTAATAACACTAACAGACTGTTTCTATGTAATAACACTAACAGACTGTTTCTATGTAATAACACTAACAGACTGTTTCTATGTAATAACAGACTGTTTCTATGTAATAACAGACTGTTTCTATGTAATAACACTAACAGACTGTTTCTATGTAATAACAGACTGCTTCTATGTAATAACAGTAACAGACTGTTTCTATGTAATAACAGTAACAGACTGTTTCTATGTAATAACACTAACAGACTGTTTCTATGTAATAACAGACTGTTTCTATGTAATAACACTAACAGACTGTTTCTATGTAATAACAGACTGTTTCTATGTAATAACAGACTGTTTCTATGTAATAACACTAACAGACTGTTTCTATGTAATAACACTAACAGACTGTTTCTATGTAATAACACTAACAGACTGTTTCTATGTAATAACAGACTGTTTCTATGTAATAACAGACTGTTTCTATGTAATAACACTAACAGACTGTTTCTATGTAATAACAGACTGCTTCTATGTAATAACAGTAACAGACTGTTTCTATGTAATAACAGTAACAGACTGTTTCTATGTAATAACACTAACAGACTGTTTCTATGTAATAACACTAACAGACTGTTTCTATGTAATAACACTAACAGACTGTTTCTATGTAATAACAGACTGTTTCTATGTAATAACACTAACAGACTGTTTCTATGTAATAACACTAACAGACTGTTTCTATGTAATAACACTAACAGACTGTTTCTATGTAATAACAGACTGTTTCTATGTAATAACACTAACAGACTGTTTCTATGTAATAACAGTAACAGACTGTTTCTATGTAATAACAGACTGTTTCTATGTAATAACACTAACAGACTGTTTCTATGTAATAACAGACTGTTTCTATGTAATAACAGTAACAGACTGTTTCTATGTAATAACAGTAACAGACTGTTTCTATGTAATAACACTAACAGACTGTTTCTATGTAATAACACTAACAGACTGTTTCTATGTAATAACACTAACAGACTGTTTCTATGTAATAACACTAACAGACTGTTTCTATGTAATAACAGACTGTTTCTATGTAATAACAGTAACAGACTGTTTCTATGTAGTAACACTAACAGACTGTTTCTATGTAATAACAGACTGTTTCTATGTAATAACAGACTGTTTCTATGTAATAACAGTAACAGACTGTTTCTATGTAATAACAGTAACAGACTGTTTCTATGTAATAACAGACTGTTTCTATGTAATAACACTAACAGACTGTTTCTATGTAATAACAGTAACAGACTGTTTCTATGTAATAACACTAACAGACTGTTTCTATGTAGTAACAGACTGTTTCTATGTAATAACACTAACAGACTGTTTCTATGTAATAACACTAACAGACTGTTTCTATGTAATAACAGACTGCTTCTATGTAATAACAGTAACAGACTGTTTCTATGTAATAACAGACTGTTTCTATGTAATAACACTAACAGACTGTTTCTATGTAATAACAGTAACAGACTGTTTCTATGTAATAACACTAACAGACTGTTTCTATGTAGTAACAGACTGTTTCTATGTAATAACACTAACAGACTGTTTCTATGTAATAACACTAACCGACTGTTTCTATGTAATAACAGTAACAGACTGTTTCTATGTAATAACACTAACAGACTGTTTCTATGTAATAACACTAACAGACTGTTTCTATGTAATAACAAACTGTTTCTATGTAATAACAGACTGTTTCTATGTAATAACACTAACAGACTGTTTCTATTTAATAACAGACTGTTTCTATGTAATAACACTAACAGACTGTTTCTATGTAGTAACAGTAACAGACTGTTTCTATGTAATAACAGACTGTTTCTATGTAATAACAGTAACAGACTGTTTCTATGTAATAACACTAACAGACTGTTTCTATGTAATAACAGACTGCTTCTATGTAATAACAGTAACAGACTGTTTCTATGTAATAACACTAACAGACTGTTTCTATGTAATAACACTAACAGACTGTTTCTATGTAATAACAGACTGTTTCTATGTAATAACACTAACAGACTGTTTCTATGTAATAACAATGTTTCTATGTAGTAACACTAACAGACTGTTTCTATGTAATAACAGACTATTTCTATGTAATAACACTAACAGACTGTTTCTATGTAATAACACTAACAGACTGTTTCTATGTAATAACAGACTGTTTCTATGTAATAACAGACTGTTTCTATGTAATAACACTAACAGACTGTTTCTATGTAATAACACTAACAGACTGTTTCTATGTAATAACACTAACAGACTGTTTCTATGTAATAACAGACTGTTTCTATGTAATAACAGACTGTTTCTATGTAATAACACTAACAGACTGTTTCTATGTAATAACAGACTGCTTCTATGTAATAACAGTAACAGACTGTTTCTATGTAATAACACTAACAGACTGTTTCTATGTAATAACACTAACAGACTGTTTCTATGTAATAACAGACTGTTTCTATGTAATAACACTAACAGACTGTTTCTATGTAATAACAGACTGTTTCTATGTAATAACAGACTGTTTCTATGTAATAACACTAACAGACTGTTTATATGTAATAACACTAACAGACTGTTTCTATGTAATAACACTAACAGACTGTTTCTATGTAATAACAGACTGTTTCTATGTAATAACAGACTGTTTCTATGTAATAACACTAACAGACTGTTTCTATGTAATAACAGACTGCTTCTATGTAATAACAGTAACAGACTGTTTCTATGTAATAACAGTAACAGACTGTTTCTATGTAATAACACTAACAGACTGTTTCTATGTAATAACACTAACAGACTGTTTCTATGTAATAACACTAACAGACTGTTTCTATGTAATAACAGACTGTTTCTATGTAATAACACTAACAGACTGTTTCTATGTAATAACACTAACAGACTGTTTCTATGTAATAACACTAACAGACTGTTTCTATGTAATAACAGACTGTTTCTATGTAATAACACTAACAGACTGTTTCTATGTAATAACAGTAACAGACTGTTTCTATGTAATAACAGACTGTTTCTATGTAATAACACTAACAGACTGTTTCTATGTAATAACAGACTGTTTCTATGTAATAACAGTAACAGACTGTTTCTATGTAATAACAGTAACAGACTGTTTCTATGTAATAACACTAACAGACTGTTTCTATGTAATAACACTAACAGACTGTTTCTATGTAATAACACTAACAGACTGTTTCTATGTAATAACACTAACAGACTGTTTCTATGTAATAACAGACTGTTTCTATGTAATAACAGTAACAGACTGTTTCTATGTAGTAACAGTAACAGACTGTTTCTATGTAATAACAGACTGTTTCTATGTAATAACAAACTGTTTCTATGTAATAACAGACTGTTTCTATGTAATAACACTAACAGACTGTTTCTATTTAATAACAGACTGTTTCTATGTAATAACACTAACAGACTGTTTCTATGTAGTAACAGTAACAGACTGTTTCTATGTAATAACAGACTGTTTCTATGTAATAACAGTAACAGACTGTTTCTATGTAATAACACTAACAGACTGTTTCTATGTAATAACAGACTGCTTCTATGTAATAACAGTAACAGACTGTTTCTATGTAATAACACTAACAGACTGTTTCTATGTAATAACACTAACAGACTGTTTCTATGTAATAACAGACTGTTTCTATGTAATAACACTAACAGACTGTTTCTATGTAATAACAATGTTTCTATGTAGTAACACTAACAGACTGTTTCTATGTAATAACAGACTATTTCTATGTAATAACACTAACAGACTGTTTCTATGTAATAACACTAACAGACTGTTTCTATGTAATAACAGACTGTTTCTATGTAATAACAGACTGTTTCTATGTAATAACACTAACAGACTGTTTCTATGTAATAACACTAACAGACTGTTTCTATGTAATAACACTAACAGACTGTTTCTATGTAATAACAGACTGTTTCTATGTAATAACAGACTGTTTCTATGTAATAACACTAACAGACTGTTTCTATGTAATAACAGACTGCTTCTATGTAATAACAGTAACAGACTGTTTCTATGTAATAACAGTAACAGACTGTTTCTATGTAATAACACTAACAGACTGTTTCTATGTAATAACAGACTGTTTCTATGTAATAACACTAACAGACTGTTTCTATGTAATAACAGACTGTTTCTATGTAATAACACTAACAGACTGTTTCTATGTAATAACAATGTTTCTATGTAGTAACACTAACAGACTGTTTCTATGTAATAACAGACTATTTCTATGTAATAACACTAACAGACTGTTTCTATGTAATAACACTAACAGACTGTTTCTATGTAATAACAGACTGTTTCTATGTAATAACAGACTGTTTCTATGTAATAACAGTAACAGACTGTTTCTATGTAATAACAGTAACAGACTGTTTCTATGTAATAACACTAACAGACTGTTTCTATGTAATAACACTAACAGACTGTTTCTATGTAATAACACTAACAGACTGTTTCTATGTAATAACACTAACAGACTGTTTCTATGTAATAACAGACTGTTTCTATGTAATAACAGTAACAGACTGTTTCTATGTAGTAACACTAACAGACTGTTTCTATGTAATAACAGACTGTTTCTATGTAATAACAGACTGTTTCTATGTAATAACAGTAACAGACTGTTTCTATGTAATAACAGTAACAGACTGTTTCTATGTAATAACAGACTGTTTCTATGTAATAACAGACTGTTTCTATGTAATAACAGTAACAGACTGTTTCTATGTAATAACAGTAACAGACTGTTTCTATGTAATAACACTAACAGACTGTTTCTATGTAATAACACTAACAGACTGTTTCTATGTAATAACACTAACAGACTGTTTCTATGTAATAACACTAACAGACTGTTTCTATGTAATAACAGACTGTTTCTATGTAGTAACAGTAACAGACTGTTTCTATGTAATAACAGACTGTTTCTATGTAATAACAGACTGTTTCTATGTAATAACAGACTGTTTCTATGTAATAACAGTAACAGACTGTTTCTATGTAATAACACTAACAGACTGTTTCTATGTAATAACACTAACAGACTGTTTCTATGTAATAACACTAACCGACTGTTTCTATGTAATAACACTAACAGACTGTTTCTATGTAATAACACTAACAGACTGTTTCTATGTAATAACACTAACAGACTGTTTCTATGTAATAACAGACTGTTTCTATGTAATAACAGACTGTTTCTATGTAATAACAGTAACAGACTGTTTCTATGTAATAACAGACTGTTTCTATGTAATAACAGACTGTTTCTATGTAATAACACTAACAGACTGTTTCTATGTAATAACAGTAACAGACTGTTTCTATGTAGTAACACTAACAGACTGTTTCTATGTAATAACAGTAACAGACTGTTTCTATGTAATAACAGACTGTTTCTATGTAATAACAGACTGTTTCTATGTAATAACAGACTGTTTCTATGTAATAACAGTAACAGACTGTTTCTATGTAATAACAGTAACAGACTGTTTCTATGTAATAACACTAACAGACTGTTTCTATGTAATAACACTAACAGACTGTTTCTATGTAATAACACTAACAGACTGTTTCTATGTAATAACAGTAACAGACTGTTTCTATGTAATAACAGACTGTTTCTATGTAATAACAGACTGTTTCTATGTAATAACAGACTGTTTCTATGTAATAACACTAACAGACTGTTTCTATGTAATAACAGACTGTTTCTATGTAATAACAGACTGTTTCTATGTAATAACAGACTGTTTCTATGTAGTAACAGTAACAGACTGTTTCTATGTAATAACAGACTGTTTCTATGTAATAACAGTAACAGACTGTTTCTATGTAATAACAGACTGTTTCTATGTAGTAACAGTAACAGACTGTTTCTATGTAATAACAGACTGTTTCTATGTAATAACAGTAACAGACTGTTTCTATGTAATAACAGACTGTTTCTATGTAATAACAGTAACAGACTGTTTCTATGTAGTAACACTAACAGACTGTTTCTATGTAATAACACTAACAGACTGTTTCTATGTAATAACACTAACAGACTGTTTCTATGTAATAACACTAACCGACTGTTTCTATGTAATGACAGACTGTTTCTATGTAATAACAGACTGTTTCTATGTAATAACACTAACAGACTGTTTCTATGTAATAACAGACTGTTAAGTCACTGTGCATCAGAATAAGTCATCACAAAGTATTTGTATCCTCCATACAGTAAATGCGGGTACTAGGCAGTCTTGCATCTCAGCAAGTTAACAATAAATCTCCTTGGTCTCTTTCTTTTAACGTGTGTTTCTCCTGCCAGCCCAGCCCCTCTCATCCTCTCTCCCTTAACGTGACTATAGCGTATGGTTTCTGGAATCAGAGCATCAGGCCGGGAGCTCTGAATGACCGGCCAGAACAAAAACCAAGGCTTGTGAGTTAGACGGGGGTGGGGGGGGGGGGGGTATCCCCCCTCCGCAATGGTTGTCCCAAATGACACCCTAGATAGGGCACTACAAAGATGTTGGCATTGTTGTCTGTGATGTTTGATAGAAGTGCTAAAAAAAAAGAACCAGAGATTTGCTCCATGAATGTGGATACTGTATATGACCTCATTATCATGTCATATTCACTTATTTCTGTTGCCTCTTTTTCTCTCCTGCTGCTGTCGACATTTAAGAATAGAGGTGTGAGATGCTATGAATATCTCTTTTAAATACCCTGCTTTGCTGTAAAGAGAGAGAGAAAAGAGAGAGGGGAGGAAGAAAGAGAGAGAGCGAGAGAGTGGAGAGAGGGAGAGAGTGGAGAGAGTGGAGAGAGGAGGAAGAGATGGAGTGGAGAGAGAGAGAGAGAGGTAGAGAGAGAGGGAAAGAGACAGAGTGGAGAGAGAGAAGAGGGAGAGAGAGAAGAGGGAGAGCGAGAAGAGAGAGAGAGAGCGAGAGAGAGAGAGAGAGAGAAGAGGGAGAGGGAAAGGGAGAGAAGAGAGAAGAGGGAGAGAGAGAAGAGGGAGAGAGAGAGAGAGAGAGAACACCCCATAAAGGCCTGATGAGAAAAGCTAGTTTTTTTACAGAAGCTCTACGTTGTCCTGTTTATTGTGCTTCCATGTCAGCAGCTATTCTGAGCATCTCATTCAGACCGGGTCTTGTGTTGGGGCCACAGATAATTAGATCAGTACTATCACTTTCACTGTCCCCTTTTTTTTCCGTCCACACGAATTTACATGAGAATAACAGTTTCTCGATGGACCCTTCTTCTTTCAAAGAGCTCAGAACCTCTCTCTCCCTCCTCTCCGTCTCCCAGCTCTAAATGATTCACTGCCTTAAAATGCACTTTCAAGAAAAGGGAAAAAAGAAAGAATCCATTCTTGGGAATTCTGTTGCAAGGACCAAAAACAGCTATACTAACTGAGCCTCAGACCAGGCTGAGAGGAGAGAGCTGAGAGGAGAGAGCTGAGAGGAGAGAGCTGAGAGGAGAGAGCTGAGAGGAGAGAGCTGAGAGGAGAGAGCTGAGAGGAGAGAGCTGAGAGGAGAGAGGAGAGAGCTGAGAGGAGAGAGCTGAGAGGAGAGAGCTGAGAGGAGAGAGCTGAGAGGAGAGAGGAGAGAGAGTGTAGGCTGTAAAATGCAATAACATAAGCCAGATTTCCAACATTATTTCATAAAAGCCCAAATGATTTAAAGGGGCAGTGCAGTTAAAAAATAAAATGTTATAATTATATTTCCACACTATGAGGTGAAATAAGACACTGAAATTGTAAAAGTGATGATAGTGCCCTTTTTGTTTTAAGTGCTGTTTTAAAAAATATGCCTGGAATTTCAGCCTGTTCAAGTGGGATGGAAGGTTTGGCCCACATCATGACGTCTCTATGTGATCTGTTTGTAATAGACCAATGACTGTTCTTCTGGGTAAGTGGGTGGGTTCTAGACCATCCTATCAGCCAATCAAGGCAGTGTATGGAAATATCTTCAAATTAGTTTCTATTTTCATTCATCACACACACACACACACACAGTGATGTATTAGACTTACATTCATGATTTAAATATACAATTACAAAGACTGCACGGGAGCTTTAATATAAATGAGTGTATCGTTAATAGAAAATGATTGATTTCTAAACATGCTCGTTAAAAGAAAATAGCTTGTAGGCTTGTTAATGATGTGAGACACATTTGTATTTTTACTTCAAATAGGTCCATCTCTTTTTCTTTTTTGTTTACTGTGGAACTATCTATCCTCCATCCGACCCTTTTGTAATTATTCCGTCCCTAACAAGCCCTGATACTATTTCCTCCTTTCAGCGTTTTCACTTAAATCAGGATCAAGCTTTGGCACAGTGAAACTCCCAGGCAGACCTAGAACCCATACGGCACCTTTCAGTGTGTTCTGGATATTCACTATTCACCGTTAGCCAAGAGACTTCCTGTAAACCTATTATTGTTTACAGCGGTAAGCAGAAGCCGTAAGCAGGAAGCAGGAACAGCAAGCAGTTTCATACCAGGGGCTGTATTTCTTAAGGTCAACATTTCTTCTGGCACACTGAGCTTAAACCACCACTTTATTTCCCCTTTAATTTAACAGCTCCGCCAGCTTTTCCAGTTAAATCGACTGTTCATTATTGAGGGGGGCTATTTTACTGTGGGGCTGTGAGGTGCACTTTAATGAATCCCTGGCACAAAGCTCCCTTTCAGAGGCTGGGGGAGAATAGAGGCTCTTTAGACCCTGTAGGGCTGTATGTCAAAGACCAGCTATAATAGTTGTCAGGACCGAGCAAAAAATTCCCACTGCTCTGGGAATTCACCGACATGACCACGCACCAACAAGAAATCAACTTCCAACTTTAGTTCCATGAGCAGATTAAGACACGGAAACAAACTGGAAGATAATCTTAAATAGTAGAGTTATATTTGGGAATTGATCCCAGATACTATAAAGATACATGTTTGGGCACCAGGATCAGTTATAATTGATCCCAGATACTATAAAGATACATGTTTTGGCACCAGGATTAGTTACAATTGATCCCAGATACTATAGAGATACAATTGATTCCAGATACTATAAAGATACATGTTTTGGCACCAGGATTAGTTACAATTGATCCCAGATACTATAGAGATACATGTTTTGGCACCAGGATTAGTTATAATTGATCCCAGATACTATAGAGATATCTGATTTGGCACCAGGATTAGTTATAATTGATCCCAGATACTATAAAGATACATGTTTGGACACCAGGATTAGTTATAATTGATCCCAGATACTATAGAGATACATGTTTTGGCACCAGGATTAGTTTGGTGTTGATGACATAGTTTGGTGTGTTCTCGGTGTGTGATGACATAGTTTGGTGTGTTCTCGGTGTGTTGATGACATAGTTTGGTGTGTTCTCGGTGTGTTGATGACATAGTTTGGTGTGTTCTCGGTGTATGATGACATAGTTTGGTGTGTTCTCGGTGTTGATGACATAGTTTGGTGTGTGATGACATAGTTTGGTGTGTTCTCGGTGTATGATGACATAGTTTGGTGTGTTCTCGGTGTGTTGATGACATAGTTTGGTGTGTTCTCGGTGTGTTGATGACATAGTTTGGTGTGTTCTCGGTGTGTTGATGACATAGTTTGGTGTGTTCTCGGTGTATGATGACATAGTTTGGTGTGTTCTCGGTGTTGATGACATAGTTTGGTGTGTGATGACATAGTTTGGTGTGTTCTCGGTGTATGATGACATAGTTTGGTGTGTTCTCGGTGTGTTGATGACATAGTTTGGTGTGTTCTCGGTGTTGATGACATAGTTTGGTGTGTTCTCGGTGTTGATGACATAGTTTGGTGTGTTCTCGGTGTTGATGACATAGTTTGGTGTGTTCTCGGTGTGTTGATTACATAGTTTGGTGTGTTCTCGGTGTTGATGACATAGTTTGGTGTGTTCTCGGTGTGTTGATGACATAGTTTGGTGTGTTCTCGGTGTTGATGACATAGTTTGGTGTGTTCTCGGTGTGTTGATGACATAGTTTGGTGTGTTCTCGGTGTGTTGATGACATAGTTTGGTGTGTTCTCGGTGTGTGATGACATAGTTTGGTGTGTTCTCGGTGTGTTGATGACATAGTTTGGTGTTCTCGGTGTGTTGATGACATAGTTTGGTGTGTGCTCGGTGTTGAGGACATCGTTTGGTGTGTTCTCGGTGTGTTGATGACATAGTTTGGTGTGTTCTTGGTGTTGATGACATAGTTTGGTGTGTTCTCGGTGTTGATGACATAGTTTGGTGTGTTCTCGGTGTGTTGATGACATAGTTTGGTGTGTTCTCGGTGTTGATGACATAGTTTGGTGTGTTCTCGGTGTGTTGATGACATAGTTTGGTGTGTTCTCGGTGTGTTGATGACATAGTTTGGTGTGTTCTCGGTGTGTGATGACATAGTTTGGTGTTGATGACATAGTTTGGTGTGTGATGACATAGTTTGGTGTGTTCTTGGTGTTGATGACATAGTTTGGTGTGTTCTCGGTGTGTGATGAGATGGTAAAAATAGCAAGTCTTGCCTGTAAACCCAACAATCAAGCTGGTATGAATGAAGACATGTACATAATGCTAATATATATATATTTTTAAGAGCACAAGATAAATAATGTCTACATAGCACTGGGACAATGGTTTTAGAAATAAAATATTATAAATGTAACTAACTATTATAAAACAACATAAAACCCAATTTCCAAAAGAATTACATTGCTCTAAAGTGATATTCTAGTTTCACCTCCATAGTAGCCTAACATATTCAAGTTTCATAAGACCGGTTTGGGTTCACAGCACACATAAACAGTGAAAGGAGGAGGAAGAGGGATCCAACCAACCCTACCACTGGCTATTGTCTTGAGACACAGCGGGGAAGCTCAGACAAATCTCTCTTAGTTGCAGGTGGTCAGGCGTAAGCAAAGAGTTAAGTCCCGGGGTCCCTCTGCCCCTCCCCTTTGATGTTCTGACATCATCTAGCCCCGCCCCCTGAAAGATCACTCTCTCTCTCTCCGTCAGATTTGCTTTCCACAAACAACAAGTGTCTGTTCCCTCAGTTCAGTCTCTGTTCTGCTGTGGAGTGGAAAAGTGGAGAGGAAAGGAGTGGAATGCACAGGAGCTGCATGTCCAAGCCTCACAATTAGGTTTGGACCAACCCTATGAGCAAAAAGACGCTAAAAAGACGCTGAAAATACCTATTTTTGGTTGAAAAGACGTTGAGAATACATATTCTCAACCACTTTTGCACACTGGGAAGCTACCCTGGGACTAGTGTCTTGTGACAGTCTGATATCGAATATCTGATTTTGCTTCTTGTAGGTGCCAACATTACCCAGACACAGGACAAGAAGACGTGCTGTGACGAGGAAGAGGCTCTTTATATTTTGGACTGGCAACAGTAGCCTGGAGCGGCAGCAGCGAAAGCTGAGGGCGAGGCCATCGAGGCCGCAGTGTTTAGAAACAGAATAGTAATGGCTGTTCAAACTGCAATCATGAACTCTCCGTTCATCAACTTCTGTTTCCCTGGGTCGGTCATGATGGAGTACGACATGGATCAGAGCCTGGACGGGAGTCTGCTGGAGGAGAGTGAGGAGAGAGGAGAATACAAAGAAACCACCAGGAATCTGCTCAGCTTCATAGACTCAGCCTCCAGCAACATTAAACTGGCTCTGGATAAGCCAGTGAAGTCTAAAAGGAAAGTCAACCACCGCAAGTACCTGCAGAAGCAGATCAAGAGATGTACAGGTTTCATCAGTCCAACAGGGAACCCAGCAGCAGCTCCAGGGGCAGGGGCCAACAAGAGAAAAGGCTCTGGCTTTCCCACCCAGACCCAGCCTCAGACCCAGCCTCAGACCCAGCCCAGCCCATTCCAGCAAGGCAAACCCGTCCACAAGCGCGACGGACTACAGGCCAACCTCCAGACCAAGAGTCTGGCTGCCCTCTTTAACTCGGTCAAGGAGCCTGTCAGGGGGGAGAGAGCCAAGAAGCCTCCCCTGAGGCACCGTAACCTTCCCCCATCCTTTTTCACTGAGCCGGCCATCACCACCACCACCTCCCGAGTCACGTCCACCTCGGGCACGTTCCTGGGTGATCTGGAACGGGGAGGGGGGAACCCGGACTTCTTTGACCTGCTGGGGCCGGACTACAGTAACATGCTCAGTGACCAGGACGTGTTTCAGACTCGCGGCCTGCCCAGTAGGATCATCGACCAGGACTTGTTTCAGACTCGGGGCCTGCCCAGTAGGATCCTCCAGCACCAGCAGACTCAGGACATAACAGACCAGGTCTCGCCCTACGACCCTCACCATCTAGTGGGAGGATTCTTGTATACAGAGCCTTGGAGTACCTCTTCTCCTTCTAAGAAGGCAGGGGAGGGCGTACGGACGGGCCCAGGACCACAGACACCCCTGTACTGCCAGGCAGGGGAGGGCGTACGGACGGGCCCGGGAACACAGACACCCCTGTACTGCCAAGCAGGAGAGGGCGTACGGGCGGGCCCAGGAACACAGACACCCCTGTACTGCCAAGCAGGAGAGGGCGTACGGGCGGGCCCAGGAACACAGACACCCCTGTACTGCCAAGCAGGAGAGGGCGTACGGACGGGACCAGGAACACAGACACCCCTGTACTGCCAGGCAGGAGAGGGCGTACGGGCGGGACCAGGAACACAGACACCCCTGTACTGCCAGGCAGGAGAGGGCGTACGGACGGGCCCAGGAACACAGACACCCCTGTACTGCCAAGCAGGAGAGGGCGTACGGACGGGACCAGGAACACAGACACCCCTGTACTGTCACTCTGTGTCTGATTCCTCTGTGACTACAGAGGAAAATAACTCACTGTGTACTCTGGCCTTCCCCAACTTCTTCCCAGAATGCTCTGTGTCTCAGGTCTCATATGGTCTGAGTAGTGGTAGTTACAACACAAGGGACTTCTCTTCTCTCTGATAAGACATCAGTACTGTTTTTGGGACTACAAGTTGAGTAGTTCTGATCTAAAATGTTAGTGTGGCTTGCTATTGACCAGAGCTACAGATTGAGATACGGTCTAATCTAATTTGTATTTGTCACGGACACATTTTCCAGCAGGTATAAAAGGTGCAGTGTTAGAGCTCCCTCGAAAACGCAGAACATTTAATCAATAATCAGTAATAACAAGTAGTAGTAGTAGTAATATATGAAGTAGTATGCATATTGATAATGTAGGTATTTACAAATATAAAGTGGGTAGTGGAATTAATAGTATATAATTAAACAGTAACATTGACTGTGTGTGTGTGTGTGTGTGTGTGTGTGTGTGGGTCTCTCTCTCTCTCTCTCTGTGTGTGTGTGCGTGTGTGTGTGTGTGTGTGTGTGTGTGTGTGTGTGTGTGTGTGTGTGTGTGTGTGTGTGTGTGTGTGTGTATGTATATATATATATATATATATATATATATATATATATATATATATATATATACATATATACTGACATATATATATATATATATATATATATATATATATATATATATATATATATATATATATAGAGAGAGAGAGAGAGTTCCGAGTGTGTGATTGTGGACATGGAGCCACAAGAATAGTAAACAAACAAAAAGTTGACCAGCTGGGGACATTTTGCCGGTCCCCCACAAGGGAAAAGGATATTTCTAGAGATAGAGTTGAGGTTAGGGTTAGGGAAAATATGATTTTGAATGGGAATCAATTGTGTCTCCACAAGGTTAGTAAAACAAGACTGTGTGCTTGTGTGTAAGGGTTGAATGTGCTGGTAGTCTGTGCAAATAATATCTATGGTGCATATAGTCTCTAAGGTGCAGATCTGTGCAGGGAGACGGCTTGGTTTCACTTTTCAGCAGTCTGATGGCCTGGTGGTAGAAGCTGTCTCTGAGCCTGTTGGTCCGAGACATGATACTCCGATACCGTTTGCCAAATGGTAACAGAGTAAACAGTCCTTGGCGATCTTTCCTTGGCGATCTTTGAATAAGAATAATGTTCAGATTTGGTTTTCTCATGTACTCTAATGCTCGTAAAACTGAAAGTTAATTCACCCCTAATGAAAAAACGTTGTATTACCCATGCCAGTCAATTTCAATATGTATTTTGATGTGAATTAATTCATGCTCACAGTGGACAAGAAGGCGGAGTGACATCAAGACGATACTTTAAAAACACCAGATATTACGTTCAATTATAAGAATCCAGTTTTTAAAGTCACATCTGATTATTAAACAGTGCAACAAGCCCTTGAAAATGGTTTACATTTTGTAATTATTACAGTCTCATGGATCTGAACTTGAATCAGTCTAAAGGTGGTTGAGAAGTGTTCTGACATTTTGTTCAAAGCCGATTTATTTCCTTTTGAGGTTCAAGATGACCATCACCAGGTAGTCTACCGTATTCAAACCTCCGGTTGATGACCATCACCAGGTAGTCTACCGTATTCAAACCTCCGGTTGATGACCATCACCAGGTAGTCTACCGTATTCAAACCTCCGGTTGATGACCATCACCAGGTAGTCTACCGTATTCAAACCTCCGGTTAATGACCATGACCAGGTAGTCTACCGTATTCAAACCTCCGGTTGATGACCATCACCAGGTAGTCTACCGTATTCAAACCTCCGGTTGATGACCATCACCAGGTAGTCTACCGTATTCAAACCTCCGGTTGATGACCATCACCAGGTAGTCTACCGTATTCAAACCTCCGGTTGATTTACTATCACCAGGTAGTCTACCGTATTCAAACCTCCGGTTGATGACCATCACCAGGTAGTCTACCGTATTCAAACCTCCGGTTGATGACCATCACCAGGTAGTCTACCGTATTCAAACCTCCGGTTGATGACCATCACCAGGTAGTCTACCGTATTCAAACCTCCGGTTGATGACCATCACCAGGTAGTCTACCGTATTCAAACCTCCGGTTGATGACCATCACCAGGTAGTCTACCGTATTCAAACCTCCGGTTAATGACCATGACCAGGTAGTCTACCGTATTCAAACCTCCGGTTGATGACCATCACCAGGTAGTCTACCGTATTCAAACCTCCGGTTGATGACCATCACCAGGTAGTCTACCGTATTCAAACCTCCGGTTGATGACCATCACCAGGTAGTCTACCGTATTCAAACCTCCGGTTGATTTACTATCACCAGGTAGTCTACCGTATTCAAACCTCCGGTTGATGACCATCACCAGGTAGTCTACCGTATTCAAACCTCCGGTTGATGACCATCACCAGGTAGTCTACCGTATTCAAACCTCCGGTTGATGACCATCACCAGGTAGTCTACCGTATTCAAACCTCCGGTTGATGCTCATCACCAGGTAGTCTACCGTATTCAAACCTCCGGTTGATGACCATCACCAGGTAGTCTACCGTATTCAAACCTCCGGTTGATGCCCATCACCAAGTGGTCTACCGTATTCAAACCTCCGGTTGATGACCATCACCAGGTAGTCTACCGTATTCAAACCTCCGGTTGATGACCATCACCAGGTAGTCTACCGTATTCAAACCTCCGGTTGATGACCATCACCAGGTAGTCTACCGTATTCAAACCTCCGGTTGATTTACTATCACCAGGTAGTCTACCGTATTCAAACCTCCGGTTGATGACCATCACCAGGTAGTCTACCGTATTCAAACCTCCGGTTGATGACCATCACCAGGTAGTCTACCGTATTCAAACCTCCGGTTAATGACCATCACCAGGTAGTCTACCGTATTCAAACCTCCGGTTGATTTACTATCACCAGCTAGTCTACCGTATTCAAACCTCCGGTTGATTTACTATCACCAGCTAGTCTACCGTATTCAAACCTCCGGTTGATGACCATCACCAGGTAGTCTACCGTATTCAAACCTCCGGTTGATGACCATCACCAGGTAGTCTACCGTATTCAAACCTCCGGTTGATGACCATCACCAGGTAGTCTACCGTATTCAAACCTCCGGTTGATGACCATCACCAGGTAGTCTACCGTATTCAAACCTCTGGTTAATGACCATCACCAGGTAGTCTACCGTATTCAAACCTCCGGTTGATGACCATCACCAGGTAGTCTACCGTATTCAAACCTCCGGTTGATGACCATCACCAGGTAGTCTACCGTATTCAAACCTCCGGTTGATGACCATCACCAGGTAGTCTACCGTATTCAAACCTCCGGTTGATGACCATCACCAGGTAGTCTACCGTATTCAAACCTCCGGTTGATGACCATCACCAGGTAGTATACCGTATTCAAACCTCCGGTTAATGACCATCACCAGGTAGTCTACCGTATTCAAACCTCCGGTTGATGACCATCACCAGGTAGTCTACCGTATTCAAACCTCCGGTTAATGACCATCACCAGGTAGTCTACCGTATTCAAACCTCCGGTTGATGACCATCACCAGGTAGTCTACCGTATTCAAACCTCCGGTTGATGACCATCACCAGGTAGTCTACCGTATTCAAACCTCCGATTGATGACCATCACCAGGTAGTCTACCGTATTCAAACCTCCGGTTGATGACCATCACCAGGTAGTCTACCGTATTCAAACCTCCGGTTGATGCCCATCACCAAGTGGTCTACCGTATTCAAACCTCCGGTTAATGACCATCACCAGGTAGTCTACCGTATTCAAACCTCCGGTTAATGACCATCACCAGGTAGTCTACCGTATTCAAACCTCCGGTTAATGACCATCACCAGGTAGTCTACCGTATTCAAACCTCCGGTTGATTTACTTTCACCAGGTAGTCTACCGTATTCACTCATGATGCATGGATCAAACCCAGACTGTGTTTAGGACAGAAGACGACGGCAACATTTCAAATGCCCTTCAATTACACCATAACAAATGATGAAACAATATAAGGTGACTTCTGTCTTTCAAACTGTCATTGGTTTAAGTGAAAGAAAAGTATGGTAGCTATTTGGCATTCCTGATTCTACTAGATCCCTCAAGGGTCCCCCCTCATTGGTCCCCCCTCATTGGTCCCCTTCATTGGTCCCCCCTCCTTGGTCCCCCTTCATTGGTCCCCCCTCATTGGTCCCCCCTCATTGGTCCCCCCTCCTTGGTACCCCCTCATTGGTCCCCCCTCCTTGGTCCCCCTTCATTGGTCCCCCCTCAATGGTCCCCCCTCATTGGTCCCCCCTCATTGGTCCCCCCTCAATGGTCCCCCCTCAATGGTCCCCCCTCAATGGTCCCCCCTCATTGGTCCCCCCTCATTGATCCCCCCTCATTGGTACAGTAACTCTGGTTAGTTGTTTTTCTGTGCGCAGACAGACTAGTGTGAGAGTTGAGTGGTTAGCTCATAGGTTGAATTAGTCAACACTGTGAATATACACCGTGAAGTGTTAAAATACTAGAATCGCCACACTTCTTAATGAAAACGGAAGATGTTATACAAGATGTAAAAAATAATACTGTATTCTGACAATGACAAAATAAAGCTGGTCTTTATTACTATTACTACACTGTCAGGAAGTGTCCTTTTTATTGATTTCTACATTATTTGGCGTCAGAACAAATTTAGTTAATTGAGCATCATAGTTGTTGGAAAAACAGTGTATCTGTGAATAAAACTAGAAAATAAAAAATAGAACGATTTTGAAAAACAATTTCACGTAAAGTTAAAGACATACGGCCTAACCACAACTCGCCGTGATGTCTTGCTTTTCTGTAAGACAGGTGTACGATATTGTTTTTCAGCTATCATTTACTCACATGTACAAAAGGTATCAAGATTAGTTTTGCTTTTTAGATAATAATGAATGGACGGGGGGGTAGCTGATCCTAGATCAGCACTCCTACCCTGAGCAGCTTTATGAAGAAGGTCCCTGAACCATAGAGACTGCAACAATACCCCCCTCTACTGGCCGCACAAGGCTAGTGCGAATTTAACACTCATTTTACTTTCTAACATGGATGCCAGTCAAGGCTAACATGGATGCCAGTCAAGGCTAACATGGATGACAGTCAAGGCTAACATGGATGCCAGTCAAGGCTAACATGGATGCCAGTCAAGACTAACATGAATGCCAGTCAAGACTAACATGGATGCCAGTAAAGACGAGCTTGGATGCCAGTCAAGGCTAACATGGATGCCAGTCAAGACTAACATGGATGCCAGTCAAGACTAACATGGATGCCAGTCAAGACTAACATGGATGCCAGTCAAGACTAGTATGGATGCCAGTAAAGATGAGCTTGGATGCCAGTCAAGACGAGCTTGGATGCCAGTCAAGGCTAACATGGATGCCAGTCAAGACTAGCATGGATGCCAGTAAAGACGAGCTTGGATGCCAGTCAAGACGAGCTTGGATGCCAGTCAAGACGAGCTTGGATGCCAGTCAAGGCTAACATGGATGCCAGTCAAGACTAGCATGGATGACAGTCAAGACTAACATGGATGCCAGTCAAGACTAGCATGGATGCCAGTCAAGACTAGCATGGATGCCAGTAAAGACGAGCTTGGATGCCAGTCAAGACTAACATGGATGCCAGTCAAGACTAACATGGATGCCAGTCAAGACTAGCATGGATGCCAGTCAAGACTAACATGGATGCCAGTCAAGACTAACATGGATGCCAGTAAAGACGAGCTTGGATGCCAGTAAAGACGAGCTTGGATGCCAGTCAAGACGAGCTTGGATGCCTGTCAAGACTAACATGGATGCCAGTCAAGACTAGCATGGATGCCAGTCAAGACGAGCATGGGTGCCAGTCAAGACTAACATGGATGCCAGTCAAGACGAGCATGGATGCCAGTCAAGACTAGCATGGATGCCAGTCAAGACTAGCATGGATGCCAGTCAAGACTAACATGGATGCCAGTCAAGGCTAACATGGATGCCAGTCAAGACTAGCATGGATGCCAGTCAAGACGAGCATGGATGCCAGTCAAGACTAACATGGATGCCAGTCAAGGCTAACATGGATGCCAGTCAAGACTAGCATGGATGCCAGTCAAGACGAGCATGGATGCCAGTCAAGACTAAGTGTATAGTATAGTATAGAATAGTATGCTAGTCTTTTTCTGAATCGCTGAACAACAAAGTGTAAATGTAGAAAGGCATCTCTTTATTGCGATCAGAAGTGTTATGACTAGGTGACTGGTGGTTCTAAACATAGGAGGACATGATGACTGATGGTTCTAAACATAGGAGGACATGATGCCTGATGGTTCTAAACATAGGAGGACATGATGACTGATGGTTCTAAACATAGGAGGACATGATGACTGATGGTTCTAAACATAGGAGGACATGATGACTGATGGTTCTAAACATAGGAGGACATGATGCCTGACTGTTCTAAACATAGGAGGACATGATGACTGATGGTTCTAAACATAGGAGGAAATGATGACTGATGGTTCTAAACATAGGAGGACATGATGACTGATGGTTCTAAACATAGGAGGACATGATGACTGATGGTTCTAAACATAGGAGGAAATGATGACTGATGGTTCTAAACATAGGAGGACATGATGACTGATGGTTCTAAACATAGGAGGACATGATGCCTGATGGTTCTAAACATAGGAGGACATGATTACTGATGGTTCTAAACATAGGAGGACATGATTACTGATGGTTCTAAACATAGGAGGACATGATGACTGATGGTTCTAAACATAGGAGGACATGATGACTGATGGTTCTAAACATAGGAGGACATGATGCCTGATGGTTCTAAACATAGGAGGACATGATGACTGATGGTTCTAAACATAGGAGGACATGATGACTGGTGGTTCTAAACATAGGAGGACATGATGACTGATGGTTCTAAACATAGGAGGACATGATGCCTGATGGTTCTAAACATAGGAGGACATGATGCCTGACTGTTCTAAACATAGGAGGACATGATGACTGATGGTTCTAAACATAGGAGGACATGATGCCTGACTGTTCTAAACATAGGAGGACATGATGACTGATGGTTCTAAACATAGGAGGACATGATGCCTGATGGTTCTAAACATAGGAGGAAATGATGACTGATGGTTCTAAACATAGGAGGAAATGATGCCTGATGGTTCTAAACATAGGAGGAAATGATGACTGATGGTTCTAAACATAGGAGGAAATGATGACTGATGGTTCTAAACATAGGAGGAAATGATGACTGATGGTTCTAAACATAGGAGGACATGATGACTGATGGTTCTAAACATAGGAGGACATGATGCCTGACAGGTCTAAACATAGGAGGACATGATGACTGATGGTTCTAAACATAGGAAGACAAATATCTACCAACATCTGTCTGGTATCTACACACTGCTATTGTATATCTAGCAACATCTGGTTAGTATCTACACAATTCTATTGTATATCTACCAACATCTGTCTAGTTAGTATCAACACTCTGCTATTTTATAGATCCACTAGATGGCAGCGTTGCCACTCCAAACCAGCCAGCTTTAGTCACGCATGTAGAATCATCTTCAACAACATGGATGAAAACGGATGCATTTTCATCACTTAAATCAGAGAGATGTAGAGGTTGTCTACCAGTTTTTAAAATACAATGTGATTAAATGAATGGCTTAATGATCCAGGCGGTATCACATCCGTCCGTGATTGGAAGGCCCATAGGGTGGCGCACAATTGGCCCGGCGTCGTCCGGGTTTGGCCCGGGGGGGTAGGCCGTCATTGTAAATAAGATTTTTTTTTTTACTGACTTGCCTCGTTTATATAAAGGTTAAATGTAAATAATGTGAATGAAATAAAAACCTGTCCGTGATTTTATGCCATCCCATGTTTTTGTCTTTCAGCCAGATATGTTCAATCTGTATTGCTGAAGCGTTACAGATTGCACGATAGACATGTAAAGTCATTTCCCATTGAGCTGACATCTGCAGTGTTTACCGGGAGTGCAGTCTCTGCTAACAGGGAACATTGCTTTAACACTGAACTTCCGTGGTACAGATTGAATAGGGCTCTTAAATTGATGCCTGCTGAGTAGCTTACTATGCTTACTCACATGAAGCCCATTATGATGGGTTACTACATTTAGTGTAATGGGTGGACTACTACATTTAGTGTAATGGGTGGACTACTACATTTAGTGTAATGGGTGGACTACTACATTTAGTGTAATGGGTGGACTACTACATTTAGTGTAATGGGTGGACTACTACATTTAGTGTAATGGGTGGACTACTACATTTAGTGTAATGGGTGGACTACTACATTTAGTGTAATGGGTGGACTACTACATTTAGTGTAATGGGTGGGCTACTACATTTAGTGTAATGGGTGGACTACTACATTTAGTGTAATGGGTGGACTACTACATTTAGTGTAATGGGTGGGCTACTACATTTAGTGTAATGGGTGGACTACTACATTTAGTGTAATGGGTGGACTACTACATTTAGTGTAATGGGTGGACTACTACATTTAGTGTAATGGGTGGACTACTACATTTAGTGTAATGGGTGGACTACTACATTTAGTGTAATGGGTGGGCTACTACATTTAGTGTAATGGGTGGACTACTACATTTAGTGTAATGGGTGGACTAGTACATTTAGTGTAATGGGTGGGTTACTACATTTAGTGTAATGGGTGGGTTACTACATTTAGTGTAATGGGTGGGTTACTACATGTAGTGTAATGGGTGGACTACTACATTTAGTGTAATGGGTGGACTACTACATTTAGTGTAATGGGTGGACTACTACATTTAGTGTAATGGGTGGACTACTACATTTAGTGTAATGGGTGGGCTACTACATTTAGTGTAATGGGTGGACTACTACATTTAGTGTAATGGGTGGACTAGTACATTTAGTGTAATGGGTGGGTTACTACATTTAGTGTAATGGGTGGGTTACTACATTTAGTGTAATGGGTGGGTTACTACATGTAGTGTAATGGGTGGGTTACTACATTTAGTGTAATGGGTGGGTTACTACATTTAGTGTAATGGGTGGGTTACTACATTTAGTGTAATGGGTGGACTAATACATTTAGTGTAATGGGTGGGCTACTACATTTAGTGTAATGGGTGGGTTACTACATTTAGTGTAATGGGTGGACTAGTACATTTAGTGTAATGGGTGGGCTACTACATTTAGTGTAATGGGTGGGTTACTACATTTAGTGTAATGGGTGGGTTACTACATGTAGTGTAATGGGTGGGTTACTACATTTAGTGTAATGGGTGGGATACTACATTTAGTGTAATGGGTGGACTACTACATTTAGTGTAATGGGTGGGTTACTACATTTAGTGTAATGGGTGGGTTACTACATTTAGTGTAATGGGTGGGTTACTACATGTAGTGTAATGGGTGGGTTACTACATTTAGTGTAATGGGTGGGATACTACATTTAGTGTAATGGGTGGACTACTACATTTAGTGTAATGGGTGGGTTACTACATTTAGTGTAATGGGTGGGTTACTACATTTAGTGTAATGGGTGGGTTACTACATTTAGTGTAATGGGTGGACTACTACATTTAGTGTAATGGGTGGACTACTACATTTAGTGTAATGGGTGGACTACTACATTTAGTGTAATGGGTGGACTACTACATTTAGTGTAATGGGTGGACTACTACATTTAGTGTAATGGGTGGACTACTACATTTAGTGTAATGGGTGGACTACTACATTTAGTGTAATGGGTGGACTACTACATTTAGTGTAATGGGTGGACTACTACATTTAGTGTAATGGGTGGACTACTACATTTAGTGTAATGGGTGGGCTACTACATTTAGTGTAATGGGTGGACTACTACATTTAGTGTAATGGGTGGACTACTACATTTAGTGTAATGGGTGGGCTACTACATTTAGTGTAATGGGTGGACTACTACATTTAGTGTAATGGGTGGACTACTACATTTAGTGTAATGGGTGGACTACTACATTTAGTGTAATGGGTGGACTACTACATTTAGTGTAATGGGTGGACTACTACATTTAGTGTAATGGTTGGGCTACTACATTTAGTGTAATGGGTGGACTACTACATTTAGTGTAATGGGTGGACTACTACATTTAGTGTAATGGGTGGGTTACTACATTTAGTGTAATGGGTGGACTCGTACATTTAGTGTAATGGGTGGGTTACTACATTTAGTGTAATGGGTGGACTAGTACATTTAGTGTAATGGGTGGGCTACTACATTTAGTGTAATGGGTGGGTTACTACATTTAGGGTAATGGGTGGACTAGTACATTTAGTGTAATGGGTGGGTTACTACATTTAGTGTAATGGGTGGGTTACTACATTTAGTGTAATGGGTGGGTTACTACATGTAGTGTAATGGGTGGGTTACTACATTTAGTGTAATGGGTGGACTAGTACATTTAGTGTAATGGGTGGGCTACTACATTTAGTGTAATGGGTGGGTTACTACATTTAGTGTAATGGGTGGACTAGTACATTTAGTGTAATGGGTGGGCTACTACATTTAGTGTAATGGGTGGGTTACTACATTTAGTGTAATGGGTGGGTTACTACGTGTAGTGTAATGGGTGGGTTACTACATTTAGTGTAATGGGTGGGTTACTACGTGTAGTGTAATGGGTGGGTTACTACATTTAGTGTAATGGGTGGGATACTACATTTAGTGTAATGGGTGGACTACTACATTTAGTGTAATGGGTGGGTTACTACATTTAGTGTAATGGGTAGGTTACTACATTTAGTGTAATGGGTGGGTTACTACATGTAGTGTAATGGGTGGGTTACTACATTTAGTGTAATGGGTGGGTTACTACATTTAGTGTAATGGGTGGACTACTACATTTAGTGTAATGGGTGGGTTACTACATTTAGTGTAATGGGTGGGTTACTACATTTAGTGTAATGGGTGGGTTACTACATTTAGTGTAATGGGTGGACTACTACATTTAGTGTAATGGGTGGACTACTACATTTAGTGTAATGGGTGGGTTACTACATTTAGTGTAATGGGTGGGTTACTACATGTAGTGTAATGGGTGGACTACTACATTTAGTGTAATGGGTGGACTACTACATTTAGTGTAATGGGTGGGTTACTAAATTTAGTGTAATGGGTGGGTTACTACATTTAGTGTAATGGGTGGACTACTACATTTAGTGTAATGGGTGGGTTACTACATTTTGTGTAATGGGTGGGTTACTACATTTAGTGTAATGGGTGGGTTACTACATTTAGTGTAATGGGTGGGTTACTACATTTTGTGTAATGGGTGGGTTACTACATTTAGTGTAATGGGTGGGTTACTACATTTAGTGTAATGGGTGGACTACTACATTTTGTGTAATGGGTGGGTTACTACATTTAGTGTAATGGGTGGGTTACTACATTTAGTGTAATGGGTGGGCTACTACATTTAGTGTAATGGGTGGGCTACTACATTTAGTGTAATGGGTGGAATACTACATTTAGTGTAATGGGTGGGTTACTACATTTAGTGTAATGGGTGGGTTACTACATTTAGTGTAATGGGTGGGCTACTACATTTAGTGTAATGGGTGGGCTACTACATTTAGTGTAATGGGTGGACTACTACATTTAGTGTAATGGGTGGGTTACTACATTTAGTGTAATGGGTGGACTACTACATTTAGTGTAATGGGTGGACTACTACATTTAGTGTAATGGGTGGGCTACTACATTTAGTGTAATGGGTGGACTACTACATTTAGTGTAATGGGTGGACCACTACATTTAGTGTAATGGGTGGACTACTACATTTAGTGTAATGGGTGGACTACTACATTTAGTGTAATGGGTGGGTTACTACATTTAGTGTAATGGGTGGGTTACTACATTTAGTGTAATGGGTGGACCACTACATTTAGTGTAATGGGTGGGCTACTACACTTTGTGTAATGGGTGGACTACTACATTTAGTGTAATGGGTGGGTTACTACATTTAGTGTAATGGGTGGACTACTACATTTAGTGTAATGGGTGGACTACTACATTTAGTGTAATGGGTGGGCTACTACATTTAGTGTAATGGGTGGGCTACTACATTTAGTGTAATGGGTGGGTTACTACATTTAGTGTAATAGGTGGGTTACTACATTTAGTGTAATGGGTGGGCTACTACATTTAGTGTAATGGGTGGGTTACTACATTTAGTGTAATAGGTGGGTTACTACATTTAGTGTAATGGGTGGGCTACTACATTTAGTGTAATGGGTGGGTTACTACATTTAGTGTAATGGGTGGGCTACTACATTTAGTGTAATGGGTGGGTTACTACATTTAGTGTAATGGGTGGGTTACTACAGTTAGTGTAATGGGTGGGCTACTACATTTAGTGTAATGGGTGGGTTACTACATTTAGTGTAATGGGTGGGCTACTACATTTAGTGTAATGGGTGGGTTACTACATTTAGTGTAATGGGTGGGCTACTACATTTAGTGTAATGGGTGGGTTACTACATTTAGTGTAATGGGTGGGCTACTACATTTAGTGTAATGGGTGGGCTACTACACCTAGTGTAATGGGTGGACTACTACATTTAGTGTAATGGGTGGACTACTACCTTTAGTGTAATGGGTGGGCAACTACATTTAGTGTAATGGGTGGGTTACTACATTTAGTGTAATGGGTGGGCTACTACATTTAGTGTAATGGGTGGGCTACTACATTTAGTGTAATGGGTGGACTACTACATTTAGTGTAATGGGTGGGCTACTACATTTAGTGTAATGGGTGGGTTACTACATTTAGTGTAATGGGTGGGTTACTACAGTTAGTGTAATGGGTGGGCTACTACATTTAGTGTAATGGGTGGGTTACTACATTTAGTGTAATGGGTGGGCTACTACATTTAGTGTAATGGGTGGGTTACTACATTTAGTGTAATGGGTGGGCTACTACATTTAGTGTAATGGGTGGGTTACTACATTTAGTGTAATGGGTGGGCTACTACATTTAGTGTAATGGGTGGGCTACTACACATAGTGTAATGGGTGGACTACTACATTTAGTGTAATGGGTGGACTACTACCTTTAGTGTAATGGGTGGGCAACTACATTTAGTGTAATGGGTGGGTTACTACATTTAGTGTAATGGGTGGGCTACTACATTTAGTGTAATGGGTGGGCTACTACATTTAGTGTAATGGGTGGACTACTACATTTAGTGTAATGGGTGGGCTACTACATTTAGTGTAATGGGTGGGTTACTACATTTAGTGTAATGGGTGGGTTACTACATTTAGTGTAATGGGTGGACTACTACATTTTGTGTAATGGGTGGGTTACTACATTTAGTGTAATGGGTGGGTTACTACATTTAGTGTAATGGGTGGGCTACTACATTTAGTGTAATGGGTGGGCTACTACATTTAGTGTAATGGGTGGAATACTACATTTAGTGTAATGGGTGGGTTACTACATTTAGTGTAATGGGTGGGTTACTACATTTAGTGTAATGGGTGGGCTACTACATTTAGTGTAATGGGTGGGCTACTACATTTAGTGTAATGGGTGGACTACTACATTTAGTGTAATGGGTGGGTTACTACATTTAGTGTAATGGGTGGACTACTACATTTAGTGTAATGGGTGGACTACTACATTTAGTGTAATGGGTGGGCTACTACATTTAGTGTAATGGGTGGACTACTACATTTAGTGTAATGGGTGGACCACTACATTTAGTGTAATGGGTGGACTACTACATTTAGTGTAATGGGTGGACTACTACATTTAGTGTAATGGGTGGGTTACTACATTTAGTGTAATGGGTGGGTTACTACATTTAGTGTAATGGGTGGACCACTACATTTAGTGTAATGGGTGGGCTACTACACTTTGTGTAATGGGTGGACTACTACATTTAGTGTAATGGGTGGGTTACTACATTTAGTGTAATGGGTGGACTACTACATTTAGTGTAATGGGTGGACTACTACATTTAGTGTAATGGGTGGGCTACTACATTTAGTGTAATGGGTGGGCTACTACATTTAGTGTAATGGGTGGGTTACTACATTTAGTGTAATAGGTGGGTTACTACATTTAGTGTAATGGGTGGGCTACTACATTTAGTGTAATGGGTGGGTTACTACATTTAGTGTAATAGGTGGGTTACTACATTTAGTGTAATGGGTGGGCTACTACATTTAGTGTAATGGGTGGGTTACTACATTTAGTGTAATGGGTGGGCTACTACATTTAGTGTAATGGGTGGGTTACTACATTTAGTGTAATGGGTGGGTTACTACAGTTAGTGTAATGGGTGGGCTACTACATTTAGTGTAATGGGTGGGTTACTACATTTAGTGTAATGGGTGGGCTACTACATTTAGTGTAATGGGTGGGTTACTACATTTAGTGTAATGGGTGGGCTACTACATTTAGTGTAATGGGTGGGTTACTACATTTAGTGTAATGGGTGGGCTACTACATTTAGTGTAATGGGTGGGCTACTACACATAGTGTAATGGGTGGACTACTACATTTAGTGTAATGGGTGGACTACTACCTTTAGTGTAATGGGTGGGCAACTACATTTAGTGTAATGGGTGGGTTACTACATTTAGTGTAATGGGTGGGCTACTACATTTAGTGTAATGGGTGGGCTACTACATTTAGTGTAATGGGTGGACTACTACATTTAGTGTAATGGGTGGGCTACTACATTTAGTGTAATGGGTGGGCTACTACATTTAGTGTAATGGGTGGACTACTACATTTAGTGTAATGGGTGGACTACTACATTTAGTGTAATGGGTGGGCTACTACATTTAGTGTAATGGGTGGGCTACTACATTTAGTGTAATGGGTGGGTTACTACATTTAGTGTAATGGGTGGGTTACTACATGTAGTGTAATGGGTGGACTACTACATTTAGTGTAATGGGTGGACTACTACATTTAGTGTAATGGGTGGGTTACTAAATTTAGTGTAATGGGTGGGTTACTACATTTAGTGTAATGGGTGGACTACTACATTTAGTGTAATGGGTGGGTTACTACATTTTGTGTAATGGGTGGGTTACTACATTTAGTGTAATGGGTGGGTTACTACATTTAGTGTAATGGGTGGGTTACTACATTTTGTGTAATGGGTGGGTTACTACATTTAGTGTAATGGGTGGGTTACTACATTTAGTGTAATGGGTGGACTACTACATTTTGTGTAATGGGTGGGTTACTACATTTAGTGTAATGGGTGGGTTACTACATTTAGTGTAATGGGTGGGCTACTACATTTAGTGTAATGGGTGGGCTACTACATTTAGTGTAATGGGTGGAATACTACATTTAGTGTAATGGGTGGGTTACTACATTTAGTGTAATGGGTGGGTTACTACATTTAGTGTAATGGGTGGGCTACTACATTTAGTGTAATGGGTGGGCTACTACATTTAGTGTAATGGGTGGACTACTACATTTAGTGTAATGGGTGGGTTACTACATTTAGTGTAATGGGTGGACTACTACATTTAGTGTAATGGGTGGACTACTACATTTAGTGTAATGGGTGGGTTACTACATTTAGTGTAATGGGTGGGTTACTACATTTAGTGTAATGGGTGGACCACTACATTTAGTGTAATGGGTGGGCTACTACACTTTGTGTAATGGGTGGACTACTACATTTAGTGTAATGGGTGGGTTACTACATTTAGTGTAATGGGTGGACTACTACATTTAGTGTAATGGGTGGACTACTACATTTAGTGTAATGGGTGGGCTACTACATTTAGTGTAATGGGTGGGCTACTACATTTAGTGTAATGGGTGGGTTACTACATTTAGTGTAATAGGTGGGTTACTACATTTAGTGTAATGGGTGGGCTACTACATTTAGTGTAATGGGTGGGTTACTACATTTAGTGTAATAGGTGGGTTACTACATTTAGTGTAATGGGTGGGCTACTACATTTAGTGTAATGGGTGGGTTACTACATTTAGTGTAATGGGTGGGCTACTACATTTAGTGTAATGGGTGGGTTACTACATTTAGTGTAATGGGTGGGTTACTACAGTTAGTGTAATGGGTGGGCTACTACATTTAGTGTAATGGGTGGGTTACTACATTTAGTGTAATGGGTGGGCTACTACATTTAGTGTAATGGGTGGGTTACTACATTTAGTGTAATGGGTGGGCTACTACATTTAGTGTAATGGGTGGGTTACTACATTTAGTGTAATGGGTGGGCTACTACATTTAGTGTAATGGGTGGGCTACTACATTTAGTGTAATGGGTGGACTACTACATTTAGTGTAATGGGTGGACTACTACCTTTAGTGTAATGGGTGGGCAACTACATTTAGTGTAATGGGTGGGTTACTACATTTAGTGTAATGGGTGGGCTACTACATTTAGTGTAATGGGTGGGCTACTACATTTAGTGTAATGGGTGGACTACTACATTTAGTGTAATGGGTGGGCTACTACATTTAGTGTAATGGGTGGGCTACTACATTTAGTGTAATGGGTGGACTACTACATTTAGTGTAATGGGTGGACTACTACATTTAGTGTAATGGGTGGGCTACTACATTTAGTGTAATGGGTGGGCTACTACATTTAGTGTAATGGGTGGGTTACTACATTTAGTGTAATGGGTGGGTTACTACATGTAGTGTAATGGGTGGACTACTACATTTAGTGTAATGGGTGGACTACTACATTTAGTGTAATGGGTGGGTTACTAAATTTAGTGTAATGGGTGGGTTACTACATTTAGTGTAATGGGTGGACTACTACATTTAGTGTAATGGGTGGGTTACTACATTTTGTGTAATGGGTGGGTTACTACATTTAGTGTAATGGGTGGGTTACTACATTTAGTGTAATGGGTGGGTTACTACATTTTGTGTAATGGGTGGGTTACTACATTTAGTGTAATGGGTGGGTTACTACATTTAGTGTAATGGGTGGACTACTACATTTTGTGTAATGGGTGGGTTACTACATTTAGTGTAATGGGTGGGTTACTACATTTAGTGTAATGGGTGGGCTACTACATTTAGTGTAATGGGTGGGCTACTACATTTAGTGTAATGGGTGGAATACTACATTTAGTGTAATGGGTGGGTTACTACATTTAGTGTAATGGGTGGGTTACTACATTTAGTGTAATGGGTGGGCTACTACATTTAGTGTAATGGGTGGGCTACTACATTTAGTGTAATGGGTGGACTACTACATTTAGTGTAATGGGTGGGTTACTACATTTAGTGTAATGGGTGGACTACTACATTTAGTGTAATGGGTGGACTACTACATTTAGTGTAATGGGTGGGCTACTACATTTAGTGTAATGGGTGGACTACTACATTTAGTGTAATGGGTGGACCACTACATTTAGTGTAATGGGTGGACTACTACATTTAGTGTAATGGGTGGACTACTACATTTAGTGTAATGGGTGGGTTACTACATTTAGTGTAATGGGTGGGTTACTACATTTAGTGTAATGGGTGGACCACTACATTTAGTGTAATGGGTGGGCTACTACACTTTGTGTAATGGGTGGACTACTACATTTAGTGTAATGGGTGGGTTACTACATTTAGTGTAATGGGTGGACTACTACATTTAGTGTAATGGGTGGACTACTACATTTAGTGTAATGGGTGGGCTACTACATTTAGTGTAATGGGTGGGTTACTACATTTAGTGTAATGGGTGGGTTACTACATTTAGTGTAATAGGTGGGTTACTACATTTAGTGTAATGGGTGGGCTACTACATTTAGTGTAATGGGTGGGTTACTACATTTAGTGTAATAGGTGGGTTACTACATTTAGTGTAATGGGTGGGCTACTACATTTAGTGTAATGGGTGGGTTACTACATTTAGTGTAATGGGTGGGCTACTACATTTAGTGTAATGGGTGGGTTACTACATTTAGTGTAATGGGTGGGTTACTACATTTAGTGTAATGGGTGGGCTACTACATTTAGTGTAATGGGTGGGTTACTACATTTAGTGTAATGGGTGGGCTACTACATTTAGTGTAATGGGTGGGTTACTACATTTAGTGTAATGGGTGGGCTACTACATTTAGTGTAATGGGTGGGTTACTACATTTAGTGTAATGGGTGGGCTACTACATTTAGTGTAATGGGTGGGCTACTACATTTAGTGTAATGGGTGGACTACTACATTTAGTGTAATGGGTGGACTACTACCTTTAGTGTAATGGGTGGGCAACTACATTTAGTGTAATGGGTGGGTTACTACATTTAGTGTAATGGGTGGGCTACTACATTTAGTGTAATGGGTGGGCTACTACATTTAGTGTAATGGGTGGACTACTACATTTAGTGTAATGGGTGGGCTACTACATTTAGTGTAATGGGTGGGCTACTACATTTAGTGTAATGGGTGGACTACTACATTTAGTGTAATGGGTGGACTACTACATTTAGTGTAATGGGTGGGCTACTACATTTAGTGTAATGGGTGGGCTACTACATTTAGTGTAATGGGTGGGCTACTGCATTTAGTGTAATGGGTGGACTAGTACATTTAGTGTAATGGGTGGACTAGTACATTTAGTGTAATGGGTGGGTTACTACATTTAGTGTAATGGGTGGGATACTACATTTAGTGTAATGGGTGGGCTACTACATTTAGTGTAATGGGTGGGTTACTACATTTAGTGTAATGGGTGGGCTACTACATTTAGTGTAATGGGTGGACTACTACATTTAGTGTAATGGGTGGGATACTACATTTACTGTAATGGGTGGGTTACTACATTTAGTGTAATGGGTGGACTACTACATTTACTGTAATGGGTGGGTTACTACATTTAGTGTAATGGGTGGGTTACTACATTTAGTGTAATGGGTGGGTTACTACATTTAGTGTAATGGGTGGACTACTACATTTAGTGTAATGGGTGGACTACTACATTTAGTGTAATGGGTGGGTTACTACATTTAGTGTAATGGGTGGACTACTACATTTAGTGTAATGGGTGGGTTACTACATTTAGTGTAATGGGTGGACAACTACATTTAGTGTAATGGGTTGGCTACTACATTTAGTGTAATGGGTGGGATACTACATGTAGTGTAATGGGTGGACTACTACATTTAGTGTAATGGGTGGGTTACTACATTTAGTGTAATGGGTTGGCTACTACATTTAGTGTAATGGGTGGGTTACTACATGTAGTGTAATGGGTGGACTACTACATTTAGTGTAATGGGGGGGTTACTACATTTAGTGTAATGGGTGGACTACTACATTTAGTGTAATGGGTGGGGTACTACATTTAGTGTAATGGGTGGGTTACTACATTTAGTGTAATGGGTGGGCCACTACATTTAGTGTAATGGGTGGGTTACTACATTTAGTGTAATGGGTGGGTTACTACATTTAGTGTAATGGGTGGGTTACTACATTTGTGTAATGGGTGGGCTACTACATTTAGTGTAATGGGTGGACTACTACATTTAGTGTAATGGGTGGGCTACTACATTTAGTGTAATGGGTGGACTACTACATTTAGTGTAATGGGTGGGCTACTACATTTAGTGTAATGGGTGGACTACTACATTTAGTGTAATGGGTAGACTACTACATTTAGTGTAATGGGTGGACTACTACATTTTGTGTAATGGGTGGGTTACTACATTTAGTGTAATGGGTGGACTACTACATTTAGTGTAATGGGTGGGCTACTACATTTAGTGTAATGGGTGGGTTACTACATTTAGTGTAATGGGTGGGCTACTACATTTAGAGTAATGGGTGGACTACTACATTTAGTGTAATGGGTGGGCTACTACATTTAGTGTAATGGGTGGACTAGTACATTTAGTGTAATGGGTGGGTTACTACATTTAGTGTAATGGGTGGACTACTACATTTAGTGTAATGGGTGGACTACTACATTTAGTGTAATGGGTGGGCTACTACATTTAGTGTAATGGGTGGACTACTACATTTAGTGTAATGGGTGGGCTACTACATTTAGTGTAATGGGTGGGTACTACATTTAGTGTAATGGGTGGGTTACTACATTTAGTGTAATGGGTGGACTACTACATTTAGTGTAATGGGTGGGATAATACATTTAGTGTAATGGGTGGGTTACTACATTTAGTGTAATGGGTGGGCTACTACATTTAGTGTAATGGGCGCGCACACACACACACACACACACACACACACACACACACACACACACACACACACACACACACACACACACACACACACACACACACACACACACACATACACACATACACACACACACGCATGAACAGATGCGTGTAGCCTACAGATAAAGTGGTAAACACTACCCAATATGGTGGTGTGTCAGACAAACCAAAACAATATATTGGCACGTGCATGGTAAACAGACAGAGATAATCTGTTTTATCGCCGAGCAGACACCGTCTGATGGTGGCAGATATCTATTGGACACACAACAGTATCGTACAGTGATGTGTGGAGTATCGCAGTGCCACTGTTTGTCAAAGAGATTACCAAGATTTCCATTGGCACAGACTGGAATACCGAAAGCCAGATATGCAAGTGAGCAAGAAGATGAGGTAGGTACAGCAGGAGGCTTGTTGCATTGCGGTGTGCATGTATGTAACCTTTATTTAACTAGACGAGTCAGTTTAAAGAACAAATAATTATTTACAATGACGGCCCAACCCGGGCGACACTGGGCCAATGGTGCATCCGGCCGTGATTGGGACTCCCAATCACGGCCGGATGTGATACAGCCTGGAATCGAACCAGGTACTGTAGTGACGCCTCTTGCATTGAGATGCAGTGCCTTTAGACCTCTGTGCCAATCTGGAGTATGTACCAGGTGGGATGTGAACCTGTAGACCAGTGGATGTGTCCAGGTGGGATGTGAACCTGTAAAACAGTGGATGTGTCCAGGTGGGATGTGAACCTGTAGACCAGTGGATGTGTCCAGGTGGGATGTGAACCTGTAAAACAGTGGATGTGTCCAGGTGGGATGTGAACCTGTAGACCAGTGGATGTGTCCAGGTGGGATGTGAACCTGTAGACCAGTGGATGTGTCCAGGTGGGATGTGAACCTGTATTTGTTATGTATCCCCATTAGCTGCTGCCAAGGTACAACAGTAGCTAAGATGGGGAGAAGTATGTCAAATCAAATCAAATCAAATCTTATTGGTCACATACACATGGTTAG
Organism: Salvelinus alpinus; assembly: GCF_045679555.1. NCBI lineage: Eukaryota > Metazoa > Chordata > Actinopteri > Salmoniformes > Salmonidae > Salvelinus > Salvelinus alpinus. The sequence goes on from NC_092106.1 coordinate 51,681,292, forward strand.
CAGATGTTAATGTGAGTGTAGAGAAATGCTTGTGCTTCTAGTTTCCGACCGTGCAGTAATATCTAACGAGTAATCTAACAAATTCACAACAACTTCCTTATACACACAAATGTAAAGGGGTGAATGAGAATATGTACATACATAGCCATGCGATAGCCATGCGGTATAGGCAAGATGCAGTAGATGGTATAGAGTGCAGTATATACATATGAGATGAGTAATGTAGGGTATGTAAACATTATATGAAGTGGCTTTGTTTAAAGTGACTAGTGATACATTTATTACATCCAATTTTTTATTATTAAAGTGGCTAGAGAATTGAGTCAGTATGTTGGCAGCAGCCACTCAATGTTAGTGATGGCTGTTTAACAGTCTGATGGCCTTGAGATAGAAGCTATTTTTCAGTCTCTCGGTCCCAGCTTTGATGCACCTGTACTGACCTCACCTTCTGGATGATAGCGGGTGAACAAGCAGTGGCTCAGATGGTTGTTGTCCTTGATGATCTTTTTGGCCTTCCTGTGACATCGGGTGGTGTAGGTGTCCTGGAGGGCAGGTAGTTTGCCCCCGGTGATGAGTTGTGCAGACCTCACTACCCTCTGGAGAGCCTTACGGTTGTGGGCAGAGCAGTTGCCGTACCAGGCGGTGATACAGCCCGACAGGATGCTCTCGATTGTGCATCTGTAAAAGTTGGTGAGGGTTTTAGGTGACGAGCCGAATTTCATCAGCCTCCTTCAGCCTTCTTCACCACGCTGTCTGTGTGGGTAGACCATTTCAGGTCGTCCGTGATGTGTACGCCGAGGAACTTAAGACTTTCCACCTTCTCCACTACTGTCCCGTCGATGTGGATAGAGGGGGTGATCCCTCTGCTGTTTCCTGAAGTCCACGATCATCTCCTTTGATTTGTTGACGTTGAGTGTGAGGATATTTTCCTGACACTACACTCCGAGGGCCCTCACCTCCTCCCTGTAGGCCGTCTCGTCGTTGCTGGTAATCAAGCCTACCACTGTAGTGTCGTCTGTAAACTTGATAATTGAGTTGGAGGAGTACATGGCCACGTAGTCATGGGTGAACAGGGATTACAGGGAAGGGCTGAGAACGCACCCTTGTGGGGCCCCAGTGTTGAGGATCAGCAGAGTAGAGATGTTGTTTCCTACCCTCACCACCTGGGGCAGCTCGTCAGGAAGTCCAGGACCCAGTTGCACAGGGCGGGGTCCAGAGCCAGGGGCCTCCAGCTTAATGATGAGTTTGGAGGGTACTATGGTGTTAAATGCTGAGCTGTAGTCAATGAACAGCATTCTTCCATAGGTATTCCTCTTCTCCAGATGAGTTAGGGCTGTGTGCAGTGTGATGGTGATTGTGTTGTCTGTGGATCTATAAGGGTGGTAGGCAAATTGGAGTGGGTCTAGGGTATCAGGTAGGGTGGAGGTGATAAGATCCTTGACTAGTCTCTCAAAGCACTTCATGATGACGGAAGTGAGTGTTACGGGGCGATAGTCATTTAGCTCAGTTACCTTAGCTTTCTTGGGGACAGGAACAATGGTGGCCCTCTTGAAGCATGTGGGCACAGCATACTGGGATTGGGAGAGATTGAATATGTCTGTAAACACACCAGCCAGCTGGTCTGCGCATGCTCTGAGGACGCGGCTTGGGATGCCGTCTGGGCCAACAGCCTTGCGAGGGTTAACACGTTTAAATGTTTTACTCACGTTGGCCTCGGTGAAGGAAAGCCCACAGGCTTTGGTAGTGGGCCGTGTCAGTGGCACTGTATTGTCCTCAAAGCGAGCAAAGAAGTTGTTTAATTTGTCTGGGAGCAAGACAACGATGTCTGCGACAGGGCTGGTTTTCTTTTTGTAATCCGTGATTGACTGTAGACCCTGCCATATACGTCTCGTGTTTAAGCCGTTGAATTGCGACTCTACTTTGTCTCTATACTGACGCTTAGCTTGTTTGATTGTCTTGCGGAGGGAATAGCTACACTGTTTGTATTCGGTCATGTTTCCTGTCACCTTGCCATGATAAAAAGCAGTGGTTTGCGCTTTCAGTTTTGCGCGAATGCTGCCATTAATCCACGGTTTCTGGTTGGGGAAGGTTTTAATAGTTGTTGTGGGTACTACATCGCCGATGCACTTGCTAATAAACTCGCTCACAGAGTCAGCGTATACATCAATGTTATTGTCTGAGGCTACCCGGAACATATCCCAGTCCACGTGATCAAAGCAATCTTGAAGTGTGGAATCCGATTCTTCGGATCAGCGATGAACAGACCTGAGCACAGGCATTTCCTGTTTCAGTTTCTGTCTATAGGCTGGGAGCAACAAAATGGAGCCGTGGTCAGATTTGCCGAAAGGAGGGCGGGGGAGGGCTTTGTATACATCGCGGAAGTTAGAGTAGCAATGATCCAGCATGCTGCCTGTCTATGATAAGGCGCTGCTCTACCTTCTTGACACCACTGTCAACAAGGCAGGTCCTACAGGCTCTAGTTTTGTCGCACCTGGACTATTTCACGCTAACTTTACGGAATTTAAAATGACAACGCTTGTCTTTCATAATTTGGTCAGATATACTTGGATGTGTAGTGTCAGCATTTGTTGCTGGCATGTCATGCCTAAATTTGCTAATCTTGCCAATAATTATTTTTAAAAAGTATTTGGCAATATCAGTTGGCTTTGTGATGAATGAACCATCTGATTCAATGAATGATGGAGCTGAGTTTGCCTTTTTTCCCAGAATTTCATTTAAGGTGCTCCAAAGCTTTTTACTATCATTCTTTATATCATTTATCTCTGTTTCATAGTGCAGTTTCTTCTTTTTATTCAGTCACATGATTACTCAATTTGCAATAAGTTTGCCAATAGACTCTTTTCTCTGTAAACATCAATGATGTCGCTCTTGCTGCTGGTGATTCTCTGATCCACCTCTACGCAGACGACACCATTCTGTATACTTCTGGCCTTTCTTTGGACACTGTGTTAACTAACCTCCAGACGAGCTTCAATGCCATACAACTCTCCTTCCGTGGCCTCCAACTGCTCTTAAATGCAAGTAAAACTAAATGCATGCTCTTCAACCGATCGCTGCCCACACCTGCCCGCCCGTCCAGCATCACTACTCTGGACGGTTCTGACTTAGAATATGTGGACAACTATAAATACCTAGGTGTCTGGTTAGACTGTAAACTCTCCTTCCAGATTCACGTTAAGCATCTCCAATCCAAAATTAAATCTAGAATCGGCTTCCTATTTCGCAACAAAGCATCCTTCACTCCTTCACACAGGGGTGGCAGGGTGCCGGGTGGTTAGAGCGTTGGACTAGTAACCAAAAGGTTGCAAGTTCAAATCCCCGAGCTGACAAGGTACAAATCTGTCGTTAACTTCTTAAGGGCCGGGGGCAGTGTTTGGAAATTCGGATGACTGACGTGCCCAAAGTAATGGGTATGGCTTCCTTTTCCTGTTACGCTCCTTGCCTATGGAATAGCCTGCAAACTAAACTTAAACTTGAGACTCTTGTCCCCCTGTCGCCCATTTTAAATATTTATTGGAGGATTTTTTATTTTTGTATTGCTTGTAACTGTTTCGGGTAATGCAAGTTCTTGTGCTGTTAGTAGAATAACCTATGTGTAAATTAAATCTGCTGCTGTATTTTTTTGTGTTATCTGTGATCGTTTTGTTTGTCTTGTTTAGTTTCTTGATCATTGTACCTAAACTGTATGTGTAAACATGTATACGCATGGCCCAGCTGTAAAAGAGACCTCGGTCTCAGTCTGTGTTCCTTGTTGAAATAAAAGTATAATAAAAAAGCAGAAGCAGAGTTAGGACAGTGTAAAGCTGTAGCAGAGTTAGGACAGTGTAAAGCTGTAGCAGAGGTAGGACAGTGTAAAGCTGTAGCAGAGTTAGGACAGTGTAAAGCTGTAGCAGAGTTAGGACAGTGTAAAGCTGTAGCAGAGTTAGGACAGTGTAAAGATGTAGCAGAGTTAAGACAGTGTAAAGCTGTAGCAGAGTTAGGACAGTGTACAGATGTAGCAGAGTTAGGACAGTGTAAAGATGTAGCAGAGTTAGGACAGTGTAAAGCTGTAGCAGAGTTAGGACAGTGTAAAGCTGTAGCAGAGTTAGGACAGTGTAAAGCTGTAGCAGAGTTAGGACAGTGTAAAGCAGTAGCAGAGTTAGGACAGTGTAAAGCTGTAGAAGAGTTAGGACAGTGTAAAGCTGTAGCAGAGTTAGGACAGTGTAAAGCTGTAGCAGAGTTAGGACAGTGTAAAGCTGTAGCAGAGTTAGGACAGTGTAAAGCTGTAGCAGAGTTAGGACAGTGTAAAGCTGTAGCAGAGTTAGGACAGTGTAAAGATGTAGCAGAGTTAGGACAGTGTAAAGCTGTAGCAGAGTTAGGACAGTGTAAAGCAGTAGCAGAGTTAGGACAGTGTAAAGCTGTAGCAGAGTTAGGACAGTGTAAAGCTGTAGCAGAGTTAGGACAGTGTAAAGATGTAGCAGAGTTAGAACAGTGTAAAGCAGTAGCAGAGTTAGGACAGTGTAAAGCTGTAGCAGAGTTAGGACAGTGTAAAGCTGTAGCAGAGTTAGGAGAGTGTAAAGCAGAAGCAGAGTTAGGACAGTGTAAAGCTGTAGCAGAGTTAGGACAGTGTAAAGCTGTAGCAGAGTTAGGACACTGTAAAGATGTAGCAGAGTTAGGACAGTGTAAAGCAGTAGCAGAGTTAGGACAGTGTAAAACTGTAGCAGAGTTAGGACAGTGTAAAGCTGTAGCAGAGTTAGGAGAGTGTAAAGCAGAAGCAGAGTTAGGACATTGTAAAGGTGTAGCAGAGTTAGGACATTGTAAAGGTGTAGCAGAGTTAGGACAGTGTAAAGCAGAATCAGAGTTAGGACAGTGTAAAGCTGTACTAGAGTTAAGACAGTGTAAAGCAGTAGCAGAGTTAGGACAGTGTAAAGCTGTAGCAGAGTTAGGACAGTGTAAAGATGTAGCAGAGTTAGGACAGTGTAAAGCTGTAGCAGAGTTAGGACAGTGTAAAGCTATAGCAGAGTTAGGACAGTGTAAAGCTGTAGCAGAGTTAGGACAGTGTAAAGATGTAGCAGAGTTAGGACAGTGTAAAGCTGTAGCAGAGTTAGGACAGTGTAAAGCTGTAGCAGAGTTAGGACAGTGTAAAGCTGTAGCAGAGTTAGGACAGTGTGAAGCAGAATCAGAGTTAGGACAGTGTAAAGCTGTAGCAGAGTTAGGACAGTGTAAAGCTGTAGCAGGGTTAGGACAGTGTAAAGCTGTAGCAGAGTTAGGACAGTGTAAAGCAGTAGCAGAGTTAGGACAGTGTAAAGCTGTAGCAGAGTTAGGACAGTGTAAAGCTGTAGCAGAGGTAGGAGAGTGTAAAGCTGTAGCAGAGTTAGGACAGTGTAAAGATGTAGCAGAGTTAGGACAGTGTAAAGCTGTAGCAGAGTTAGGACAGTGTAAAGCTGTAGCAGAGTTAGGACAGTGTAAAGCTGTAGCAGAGTTAGGACAGTGTAAAGCTGTAGCAGAGTTAGGACAGTGTAAAGATGTAGCAGAGTTAGGACAGTGTAAAGCTGTAGCAGAGTTAGGACAGTGTAAAGCAGTAGCAGAGTTAGGACAGTGTAAAGCTGTAGCAGAGTTAGGACAGTGTAAAGCTGTAGCAGAGTTAGGACAGTGTAAAGATGTAGCAGAGTTAGGACAGTGTAAAGCAGTAGCAGAGTTAGGACAGTGTAAAGCTGTAGCAGAGTTAGGACAGTGTAAAGCTGTAGCAGAGTTAGGAGAGTGTAAAGCAGAAGCAGAGTTAGGACAGTGTAAAGCTGTAGCAGAGTTAGGACAGTGTAAAGCTGTAGCAGAGTTAGGACAGTGTAAAGCTGTAGCAGAGTTAGGACAGTGTAAAGCTGTAGCAGAGTTAGGACAGTGTAAAGCTGTAGCAGAGTTAGGACAGTGTAAAGCTGTAGCAGAGTTAGGACAGTGTAAAGATGTAGCAGAGTTAGGACAGTGTAAAGCTGTAGCAGAGTTAGGACAGTGTAAAGCTATAGCAGAGTTAGGACAGTGTAAAGCTGTAGCAGAGTTAGGACAGTGTAAAGATGTAGCAGAGTTAGGACAGTGTAAAGCTGTAGCAGAGTTAGGACAGTGTAAAGCTGTAGCAGAGTTAGGACAGTGTAAAGCTGTAGCAGAGTTAGGACAGTGTAAAGCTGTAGCAGAGTTAGGACAGTGTAAAGCTGTAGCAGAGTTAGGACAGTGTGAAGCAGAATCAGAGTTAGGACAGTGTAAAGCTGTAGCAGAGTTAGGACAGTGTAAAGCTGTAGCAGGGTTAGGACAGTGTAAAGCTGTAGCAGAGTTAGGACAGTGTAAAGCAGTAGCAGAGTTAGGACAGTGTAAAGCTGTAGCAGAGTTAGGACAGTGTAAAGCTGTAGCAGAGGTAGGACAGTGTAAAGCTGTAGCAGAGTTAGGACAGTGTAAAGATGTAGCAGAGTTAGGACAGTGTAAAGCTGTAGCAGAGTTAGGACAGTGTAAAGCTGTAGCAGAGTTAGGACAGTGTAAAGCTGTAGCAGAGTTAGGACAGTGTAAAGCTGTAGCAGAGTTAGGACAGTGTAAAGATGTAGCAGAGTTAGGACAGTGTAAAGCTGTAGCAGAGTTAGGACAGTGTAAAGCAGTAGCAGAGTTAGGACAGTGTAAAGCTGTAGCAGAGTTAGGACAGTGTAAAGCTGTAGCAGAGTTAGGACAGTGTAAAGATGTAGCAGAGTTAGGACAGTGTAAAGCAGTAGCAGAGTTAGGACAGTGTAAAGCTGTAGCAGAGTTAGGACAGTGTAAAGCTGTAGCAGAGTTAGGAGAGTGTAAAGCAGAAGCAGAGTTAGGACAGTGTAAAGCTGTAGCAGAGTTAGGACAGTGTAAAGCTGTAGCAGAGTTAGGACACTGTAAAGATGTAGCAGAGTTAGGACAGTGTAAAGCAGTAGCAGAGTTAGGACAGTGTAAAACTGTAGCAGAGTTAGGACAGTGTAAAGCTGTAGCAGAGTTAAGAGAGTGTAAAGCAGAAGCAGAGTTAGGACATTGTAAAGGTGTAGCAGAGTTAGGACATTGTAAAGGTGTAGCAGAGTTAGGACAGTGTAAAGCAGAATCAGAGTTAGGACAGTGTAAAGCTGTACTAGAGTTAAGACAGTGTAAAGCAGTAGCAGAGTTAGGACAGTGTAAAGCTGTAGCAGAGTTAGGACAGTGTAAAGATGTAGCAGAGTTAGGACAGTGTAAAGCTGTAGCAGAGTTAGGACAGGGTAAAGCTATAGCAGAGTTAGGACAGTGTAAAGCTGTAGCAGAGTTAGGACAGTGTAAAGATGTAGCAGAGTTAGGACAGTGTAAAGCTGTAGCAGAGTTAGGACAGTGTAAAGCTGTAGCAGAGTTAGGACAGTGTAAAGCTGTAGCAGAGTTAGGACAGTGTGAAGCAGTAGCAGAGTTAGGACAGTGTAAAGCTGTAGCAGAGTTAGGACAGTGTAAAGCTGTAGCAGGGTTAGGACAGTGTAAAGCTGTAGCAGAGTTAGGACAGTGTAAAGCAGTAGCAGAGTTAGGACAGTGTAAAGCTGTAGCAGAGTTAGGACAGTGTAAAGCTGTAGCAGAGGTAGGACAGTGTAAAGCTGTAGCAGAGTTAGGACAGTGTAAAGATGTAGCAGAGTTAGGACAGTGTAAAGCTGTAGCAGGGTTAGGACAGTGTAAAGCTGTAGCAGAGTTAGGACAGTGTAAAGATGTAGCAGAGTTAGGACAGTGTAAAGCTGTAGCAGAGGTAGGACAGTGTAAAGCTGTAGCAGAGTTAGGACAGTGTAAAGATGTAGCAGAGTTAGGACAGTGTAAAGCTGTAGCAGAGTTAGGACAATGTAAAGCTGTAGCAGAGTTAGGACAGTGTAAAGATGTAGCAGAGTTAGGACAGTGTAAAGCTGTAGCAGAGTTAGGACAGTGTAAAGCTGTAGCAGAGTTAGGACAGTGTAAAGCTGTAGCAGAGTTAGGACAGTGTAAAGCTGTAGCAGAGTTAGGACAGTGTAAAGCTGTAGCAGAGTTAGGACAGTGTAAAGCTGTAGCAGAGTTAGGACAGTGTAAAGCTGTAGCAGAGGTAGGACAGTGTAAAGCTGTAGCAGAGTTAGGACAGTGTAAAGATGTAGCAGAGTTAGGACAGTGTAAAGCTGTAGCAGAGTTAGAACAGTGTAAAGCTGTAGCAGAGTTAGGACAGTGTAAAGATTTATCAGAGTTAGGACAGTGTAAAGCTGTAGCAGGGTAGGACAGTGTAAAGCTGTAGCAGAGTTAGGACAGTGTAAAGATGTAGCAGAGTTAGGACAGTGTAAAGCTGTAGCAGAGTTAGGACAGTGTAAAGCTGTAGCAGAGTTAAGACAGTGTAAAGCTGTAGCAGAGTTAGGACAGTGTAAAGATGTAGCAGAGTTAGGACAGTGTAAAGCTGTAGCAGAGTTAGGACAGTGTAAAGCTGTAGCAGAGTTAGGACAGTGTAAAGCAGTAGCAGAGTTAGGATAGGAACCGCATCTCAGTGCTAGAGGCATCACTACAGACACCCTGGTTCGATTCCAGGCTGTATCACTACTGGCCGTGATTGGGAGTCCCATAGGCCGGCGCACAATTGGCCCAGCGTCGTCCGGGTTTGGTCGGGGTAGGCCGTCATTGTAAATAATAATTTGTTCTTAACTGACTTGCCTAGTTAAATAAAGGTTAATTAAAAAAATATATATAATCCTAAAAATGACTGACATGTTTTGACTGACATGTTGTTCAAACGATTACATTCAGTTAAATTACATTCAGTTACATTACATTAATTTATATTAGAAATCAAATCAAATTTATTCATAAAGCCCTTCTTACATCAGCTGATGCCACAAAGTGCTGTACAGAAACCCAGCCTAAAACCACAAACAGCAAGCAATGCAGGTGTAGAAGCACCGTGGCTAGGAAAAACTCCCTAGAAAGGCCAGAACCTAGGAAGAAACCTAGAGAGGAACCAGGCTATGAGGGGTGGCCAGTCCTCTTCTGGTCTGCCGGGTGGAGATTATAACAGAACATGGGGCCAAGATGTTCAAATGTTCATAAATGACCAGCATGGTCAAATAATAATAATCACAGTAGTCGTCGAGGGTGCAGCAAGTCAGCACCTCAGGAGTAAATGTCAGTTGGCTTTTCATAGCCGATCATTCAGAGTATCTCTACCGCTCCTGCTGTCTCTAGAGATTTGAAAACATTATATTCAGTTAAATTACATTCAGTTAAATTATATTCAGTTAAATTATATTCAGTTAAATTACATTCAGGTAAATTACAGTCAGTTGTAAACAGCTATAGAATGTTAATTTATTTTTCTGTGTGGGTGTGTACATGCGGGAAACTTAGACACACATACTCGCAACTGTGTGAAATGAATATGCGTTTGTTTACTTTGTGATAACAATAACAAGCTGTCAGTCGACATGAATCTTCTCCGGATCAAAGAGGTGTGTAGCTTCAGATTCTTTAAGTACAGCAGATGCCTCTGAAATTGACTGACACAAATCTCTCTCATGCAAATCCCATGAATAAATCTCATTCAGAAAGCCATCCCCAGCCCGGCTGACGGGTCCCTTCACTCTATACCAGCAGCCCGTGTCACACGCTGCAAATCCCTATCACAATCCAACCTCCCAATACAACACACACACACACACACACACACACACACACACACACACACACACACACACACACACACACACACACACACACACACACACACACACACACACACACACACACACACACACACACACACACACACACACACACACACACACACACACACACACACACACAGCTCCCTTGCATTGTTTATTAAGACAACAAATCAATGAAACATGTTTACAGGAAGTAACTCCAGGGTTATAATACTAAAGAACCCCTATCCTACCTACGTCTTAAAGGCCCAGTGTTGTCAAAAATTGGGATTTCCTGTGTTTTAGATTTCCATACTGGAGTTGGAATGATACTGTGAACTTGTGAAAAGGATGATAATGTCCTTATAGTGTAAGAGCTGTTTGTCCTTATAGTGTAAGAGCTGTTTGTCCTTATAGTGTAAGAGCTGTTTGTCCTTATAGAGTAAGAGCTGTTTGTCCTTATAGCGTAAGAGCTGTTTGTCCTTATAGTGTAAGAGCTGTTTGTCCTTATAGTGTAAGAGCTGTTTGTCCTTATAGTGTAAGAGCTGTTTGTCCTTATAGAGTAAGAGCTGTTTGTCCTTATAGAGTAAGAGCTGTTTGTCCTTATAGTGTAAGAGCTGTTTGTCCTTATAGTGTAAGAGCTGTTTGTCCTTATAGTGTAAGAGCTGTTTGTCCTTATAGTGTAAGAGCTGTTTGTCCTTATAGTGTAAGAGCTGTTTGTCCTTATAGTGTAAGAGCTGTTTGTCCTTATAGTGTAAGAGCTGTTTGTCCTTATAGTGTAAGAGCTGTTTGTCCTTATAGTGTAAGAGCTGTTTGTCCTTATAGTGTAAGAGCTGTTTGTCCTTATAGTGTAAGAGCTGTTTGTCCTTATAGTGTAAGAGCGGTTTGTCCTTATAGTGTAAGAGCGGCTTGTCCTTATAGTGTAAGAGCGGTTTGTCCTTATAGTGTAAGAGCTTGTAAGAGCTGTTTGTCCTTATAGTGTAAGAGCTTGTAAGAGCTGTTTGTCCTTATAGTGTAAGAGCTGTTTGTCCTTATAGTGTAAGAGCTTGTAAGAGCGGTTTGTCATTATAGTGTAAGAGCTGTTTGTCCTTATAGTGTAAGAGCTGTTTGTCCTTATAGTGTAAGAGCTGTTTGTCCTTATAGTGTAAGAGCTGTTTGTCCTTATAGTGTAAGAGCTGTTTGTCCTTATAGTGTAAGAGCTGTTTGTCCTTATAGTGTAAGAGCTGTTTGTCCTTATAGTGTAAGAGCGGTTTGTCATTATAGTGTAAGAGCTGTTTGTCCTTATAGTGTAAGAGCTGTTTGTCCTTATAGTGTAAGAGCTGTTTGTCCTTATAGTGTAAGAGCTGTTTGTCCTTATAGTGTAAGAGCTGTTTGTCCTTATAGTGTAAGAGCTGTTTGTCCTTATAGTGTAAGAGCTGTTTGTCCTTATAGTGTAAGAGCTGTTTGTCCTTATAGTGTAAGAGCTGTTTGTCCTTATAGTGTAAGAGCTGTTTGTCCTTATAGTGTAAGAGCTGTTTGTCCTTATAGTGTAAGAGCTGTTTGTCCTTATAGTGTAAGAGCGGTTTGTCCTTATAGTGTAAGAGCGGTTTGTCCTTATAGTGTAAGAGCGGTTTGTCCTTATAGTGTAAGAGCTTGTAAGAGCTGTTTGTCCTTATAGTGTAAGAGCTTGTAAGAGCTGTTTGTCCTTATAGTGTAAGAGCTGTTTGTCCTTATAGTGTAAGAGCTTGTAAGAGCGGTTTGTCATTATAGTGTAAGAGCTGTTTGTCCTTATAGTGTAAGAGCTGTTTGTCCTTATAGTGTAAGAGCTGTTTGTCCTTATAGTGTAAGAGCTGTTTGTCCTTATAGTGTAAGAGCTGTTTGTCCTTATAGTGTAAGAGCTGTTTGTCCTTATAGTGTAAGAGCTGTTTGTCCTTATAGTGTAAGAGCTGTTTGTCCTTATAGTGTAAGAGCTGTTTGTCCTTATAGTGTAAGAGCTGTTTGTCCTTATAGTGTAAGAGCGGTTTGTCATTATAGTGTAAGAGCTGTTTGTCCTTATAGTGTAAGAGCGGTTTGTCCTTATAGTGTAAGAGCTGTTTGTCCTTATAGTGTAAGAGCTGTTTGTCCTTATAGTGTAAGAGCTGTTTGTCCTTATAGTGTAAGAGCGGTTTGTCCTTATAGTGTAAGAGCGGTTTGTCCTTATAGTGTAAGAGCGGTTTGTCCTTATAGTGTAAGAGCTGTTTGTCCTTATAGTGTAAGAGCTGTTTGTCCTTATAGTGTAAAAGCTGTTTGTCCTTATAGTGTAAGAGCTGTTTGTCCTCATAGTGTAAGAGCGGTTTGTCCTTATAGTGTAAGAGCGGTTTGTCCTTATAGTGTAAGAGCGGTTTGTCCTTATAGTGTAAGAGCGGTTTGTCCTTATAGTGTAAGAGCGGTTTGTCCTTATAGTGTAAGAGCTGTTTGTCCTTATAGTGTAAGAGCTGTTTGTCCTTATAGTGTAAGAGCTGTTTGTCCTTATAGTGTAAGAGCGGTTTGTCCTTATAGTGTAAGAGCGGTTTGTCCTTATAGTGTAAGAGCTGTTTGTCCTTATAGTGTAAGAGCGGTTTGTCCTTATAGTGTAAGAGCGGTTTGTCCTTATAGAGTAAGAGCTGTTTGTCCTTATAGGTTAAGAGCTGTTTGTCCTTATAGGTTAAGAGCTGTTTGTCCTTATAGTGTAAGAGCGGTTTGTCCTTATAGTGTAAGAGCGGTTTGTCCTTATAGTGTAAGAGCTGTTTGTCCTTATAGTGTAAGAGCTGTTTGTCCTTATAGTGTAAGAGCGGTTTGTCATTATAGTGTAAGAGCTGTTTGTCCTTATAGTGTAAGAGCTGTTTGTCCTTATAGTGTAAGAGCTGTTTGTCCTTATAGTGTTAGAGCTGTTTGTCCTTATAGTGTAAGAGCGGTTTGTACTTATAGTGTAAGAGCGGTTTGTCCTTGTAGTGTAAGAGCTGTTTGTCCTTATAGTGTAAGAGCTGTTTGTCCTTATAGTGTAAGAGCTGTTTGTCCTTATAGTGTAAGAGCTGTTTGTCCTTATAGTGTAAGAGCTGTTTGTCCTTATAGTGTAAGAGCGGTTTGTCATTATAGTGTAAGAGCTGTTTGTCCTTATAGTGTAAGAGCGGTTTGTCCTTATAGTGTAAGAGCTGTTTGTCCTTATAGTGTAATTGCTGTTTGTCCTTATAGTGTAAGAGCTGTTTGTCCTTATAGTGTAAGAGCTGTTTGTCCTTATAGTGTAAGAGCTGTTTGTCCTTATAGTGTAAGAGCTGTTTGTCCTTATAGTGTAAGAGCTGTTTGTCCTTATAGTGTAAGAGCTGTTTGTCCTTATAGTGTAAGAGCTGTTTGTCCTTATAGTGTAGAGCGGTTTGTCCTTATAGTGTAAGAGCGGTTTGTCCTTATAGTGTAAGAGCTGTTTGTCCTTATAGTGTAAGAGCTGTTTGTCCTTATAGTGTAAGAGCTGTTTGTCCTTATAGTGTAAGAGCTGTTTGTCCTTATAGTGTAAGAGCTGTTTGTCCTTATAGTGTAAGAGCTGTTTGTCCTTATAGTGTAAGAGCTGTTTGTCCTTATAGTGTAAGAGCTGTTTGTCCTTATAGTGTAAGAGCTGTTTGTCCTTATAGTGTAAGAGCTGTTTGTCCTTATAGTGTAAGAGCTGTTTGTCCTTATAGTGTAAGAGCGGTTTGTCCTTATAGTGTAAGAGCTGTTTGTCCTTATAGGTTAAGAGCTGTTTGTCCTTATAGTGTAAGAGCTGTTTGTCCTTATAGTGTAAGAGCTGTTTGTCCTTATAGTGTAAGAGCGGTTTGTCCTTATAGTGTAAGAGCTGTTTGTCCTTATAGTGTAAGAGCTGTTTGTCCTTATAGTGTAAGAGCTGTTTGTCCTTATAGTGTAAGAGCGGTTTGTCCTTATAGTGTAAGAGCTGTTTGTCCTTATAGTGTAAGAGCTGTTTGTCCTTATAGTGTAAGAGCGGTTTGTCCTTATAGTGTAAGAGCGGTTTGTCCTTATAGTGTAAGAGCGGTTTGTCCTTATAGTGTAAGAGCTGTTTGTCGTTATAGTGTAAGAGCGGTTTGTCCTTATAGTGTAAGAGCGGTTTGTCCTTATAGAGTAAGAGCTGTTTGTCCTTATAGGTTAAGAGCTGTTTGTCCTTATAGTGTAAGAGCTGTTTGTCCTTATAGTGTAAGAGCTGTTTGTCCTTATAGTGTAAGAGCTGTTTGTCCTTATAGTGTAAGAGCTGTTTGTCCTTATAGTGTAAGAGCGGTTTGTCCTTATAGTGTAAGAGCTGTTTGTCATTATAGTGTAAGAGCTGTTTGTCCTTATAGTGTAAGAGCGGTTTGTCCTTATAGTGTAAGAGCGGTTTGTCATTATAGTGTAAGAGCTGTTTGTCCTTATAGTGTAAGAGCTGTTTGTCCTTATAGTGTAAGAGCTGTTTGTCATTATAGTGTAAGAGCTGTTTGTCCTTATAGTGTAAGAGCTGTTTGTCCTTATAGTGTAAGAGCTGTTTGTCCTTATAGTGTAAGAGCTGTTTGTCCTTATAGTGTAAGAGCTGTTTGTCCTTATAGTGTAAGAGCTGTTTGTCCTTATAGTGTAAGAGCGGTTTGTCCTTATAGTGTAAGAGCTGTTTGTCATTATAGTGTAAGAGCTGTTTGTCCTTATAGTGTAAGAGCGGTTTGTCATTATAGTGTAAGAGCTGTTTGTCCTTATAGTGTAAGAGCTGTTTGTCCTTATAGTGTAAGAGCTGTTTGTCCTTATAGTGTAAGAGCGGTTTGTCCTTATAGTGTAAGAGCTGTTTGTCCTTATAGTGTAAGAGCTGTTTGTCCTTATAGTGTAAGAGCTGTTTGTCCTTATAGTGTAAGAGCGGTTTGTCCTTATAGTGTAAGAGCTGTTTGTCCTTATAGTGTAAGAGCTGTTTGTCCTTATAGTGTAAGAGCTGTTTGTCATTATAGTGTAAGAGCTGTTTGTCCTTATAGTGTAAGAGCTGTTTGTCCTTATAGTGTAAGAGCTGTTTGTCCTTATAGTGTAAGAGCTGTTTGTCCTTATAGTGTAAGAGCGGTTTGTCTTTATAGTGTAAGAGCTGTTTGTCCTTATAGTGTAAGAGCTGTTTGTCCTTATAGTGTAAGAGCTGTTTGTCATTATAGTGTAAGAGCTGTTTGTCCTTATAGTGTAAGAGCTGTTTGTCCTTATAGTGTAAGAGCGGTTTGTCCTTATAGTGTAAGAGCTGTTTGTCATTATAGTGTAAGAGCTGTTTGTCCTTATAGTGTAAGAGCTGTTTGTCCTTATAGTGTAAGAGCGGTTTGTCATTATAGTGTAAGAGCTGTTTGTCCTTATAGTGTAAGAGCTGTTTGTCCTTATAGTGTAAGAGCTGTTTGTCCTTATAGTGTAAGAGCGGTTTGTCCTTATAGTGTAAGAGCTGTTTGTCCTTATAGTGTAAGAGCTGTTTGTCCTTATAGTGTAAGAGCTGTTTGTCCTTATAGTGTAAGAGCGGTTTGTCCTTATAGTGTAAGAGCTGTTTGTCCTTATAGTGTAAGAGCTGTTTGTCCTTATAGTGTAAGAGCTGTTTGTCATTATAGTGTAAGAGCTGTTTGTCCTTATAGTGTAAGAGCTGTTTGTCCTTATAGTGTAAGAGCTGTTTGTCCTTATAGTGTAAGAGCTGTTTGTCCTTATAGTGTAAGAGCGGTTTGTCCTTATAGTGTAAGAGCTGTTTGTCCTTATAGTGTAAGAGCTGTTTGTCCTTATAGTGTAAGAGCTGTTTGTCCTTATAGTGTAAGAGCTGTTTGTCCTTATAGTGTAAGAGCGGTTTGTCCTTATAGTGTAAGAGCTGTTTGTCCTTATAGTGTAAGAGCTGTTTGTCCTTATAGTGTAAGAGCTGTTTGTCATTATAGTGTAAGAGCTGTTTGTCCTTATAGTGTAAGAGCTGTTTGTCCTTATAGTGTAAGAGCTGTTTGTCCTTATAGTGTAAGAGCTGTTTGTCCTTATAGTGTAAGAGCGGTTTGTCCTTATAGTGTAAGAGCTGTTTGTCCTTATAGTGTAAGAGCTGTTTGTCCTTATAGTGTAAGAGCTGTTTGTCATTATAGTGTAAGAGCTGTTTGTCCTTATAGTGTAAGAGCTGTTTGTCCTTATAGTGTAAGAGCTGTTTGTCCTTATAGTGTAAGAGCTGTTTGTCATTATAGTGTAAGAGCTGTTTGTCCTTATAGTGTAAGAGCTGTTTGTCCTTATAGTGTAAGAGCGGTTTGTCCTTATAGTGTAAGAGCGGTTTGTCATTATAGTGTAAGAGCTGTTTGTCCTTATAGTGTAAGAGCTGTTTGTCATTATAGTGTAAGAGCTGTTTGTCCTTATAGTGTAAGAGCTGTTTGTCCTTATAGTGTAAGAGCTGTTTGTCCTTATAGTGTAAGAGCTGTTTGTCCTTATAGTGTAAGAGCGGTTTGTCCTTATAGTGTAAGAGCTGTTTGTCCTTATAGTGTAAGAGCTGTTTGTCCTTATAGTGTAAGAGCTGTTTGTCCTTATAGTGTAAGAGCTGTTTGTCCTTATAGTGTAAGAGCTGTTTGTCCTTATAGTGTAAGAGCTGTTTGTCCTTATAGTGTAAGAGCTGTTTGTCCTTATAGTGTAAGAGCTGTTTGTCATTATAGTGTAAGAGCTGTTTGTCCTTATAGTGTAAGAGCTGTTTGTCCTTATAGTGTAAGAGCTGTTTGTCCTTATAGTGTAAGAGCTGTTTGTCCTTATAGTGTAAGAGCGGTTTGTCCTTATAGTGTAAGAGCTGTTTGTCCTTATAGTGTAAGAGCTGTTTGTCCTTATAGTGTAAGAGCTGTTTGTCATTATAGTGTAAGAGCTGTTTGTCCTTATAGTGTAAGAGCTGTTTGTCCTTATAGTGTAAGAGCTGTTTGTCATTATAGTGTAAGAGCTGTTTGTCCTTATAGTGTAAGAGCTGTTTGTCCTTATAGTGTAAGAGCTGTTTGTCCTTATAGTGTAAGAGCGGTTTGTCATTATAGTGTAAGAGCTGTTTGAAAAGATTGCCTGGAATTGCAGTTTAATAGACCAATACGAAAGAGTTCCAAACCTCTCTGCCAATAACAGCTAGTTTTCAGTGTCCCCCTCCCAAGTCAGACCACTCCCAGACAGTCCTAGCTTGAGAAATTGCTCTTCGCTAAGAAGCATTTTTTTTTTTTTTTTTTGACTATTTTAATTGAAAACAATAACAGTAAGATACTTACTTGATTTGATATTGTGATAATAACGACTGCATTGGACATTTTAAATGTAATTTGATCTCTTTCCAATCCTACTTTAGATATATTATATCCACAATGAAATGTATTCTGTTCAGTTCAATAAAACATATTGGTCACAAAGCAAAAATAAAAAAATATTCAATACATGGTAGTTGTGGCTCTCAGTTGATGAAATGCATAGAAACTATTGGTTGCATCTAAAACCATATGTCCTATACAGTACACTGTAAAGGGAACAGGATGATACTGCTTGGAATGCCCACCAGGTTACCTGTAGGCCCAACAGATATCACATCCTACCCCTAGGCCCAATAGATATCACATGTTACCTGTAGGCCCATAGATATCACATGTTACCTGTAGGCCCAATAGATATCACATCCTACCTGTAGTCCCAATAGATATCACATCCTACCTGTAGGCCCAATAGATATCACATGTTACCTGTAGGCCCAATAGATATCACATGTTACCTGTAGGCCCATAGATATCACATGTTACCTGTAGGCCCAATAGATATCACATCCTACCTGTAGTCCCAATAGATATCACATCCTACCTGTAGGCCCAATAGATATCACAACCTACCTGTAGGCCCAATATATATCACATGTTACCTTTAGGCCCAATAGATATCACATGTTACCTGTAGGCCCAATAGATATCACATCCTACCTGTAGGCCCAATAGATATCACATGTTACCTGTAGGCCCAATAGATATCACATGTTACCTGTAGGCCCAATAGATATCACATGTTACCTGTAGGCCCAATAGATATCACATGCAAGATGGTGCCGACAGAGATGGTCGCCTCGCTTCTAGTCCTTAGGAAACTATGCAGTATTTAGTTTTTTTAATGTATTATTTCTTACATTGTTACCCCAGGAAATCTCAAGTCTTATTACATACAGCCGGGAAGAACTATTGGATATAAGAGCGACGTCAACTTACCAACATTACGACCAGGAATATGTCTTTCCCGAAGAATATCTTTTGTTCGGACACCACCCAGGACACTGGATCTAATCCCAGAAGCCGACCCAAAACAACGTTGCCGTAGGAGAGGTAGACGGAGCGGCTTCCTGGTCAGACTTCGTAGGCGTGCACATCGCCCATCGCTCCCGAGAATATTACTCGCCAATGTCCAGTCTCTAGACAACATTCTCTGCTTCACGGAAACATGGCTCTCTCGGGATATGTTGTCGGAGTCGGTACAGCCACCGGGTTTCTCCATGCGTCGTGCCAACAGAAACAAACATCTCTCTGGTAGGAAGAAGGGTGGGGGTGTATGCTTCATGATTATCGACTCATGGTGTAATCATAACATACAGGAACTCAAGTCCTTTTGTTCACCTGACCTAGAATTCCTTACAATCAAATGCTGACAACATTATCTCCCAAGAGAATTATCTTAGATTATAGTCACAGCCGTGTATATCCCCCCGCAAGCAGATACCTCGACGGACCTCAAGGAACTTGACTGGACTATATGTAAACTGGAAACCATATATCCCGAGGCTGCTTTTATTGTAGCTGGGGATTTTAACAAAGCTAATTTGAGAACAAGGCTCCCTAAATTCTATCAGCACATTGACTGTAGCACTCGCGCTGGCAATACACTGGACCACTGCTACTCTAACTTCCGCGATGCATACAAGGCCCTCCCCTGCACTCCCTTTGGGCAAATCCAATCACGACTCCATTTTGCTTCTGTCATCCTATAGGCAGAAACTCAAACAGGATGTACCCGTGACTAGAACCATTCAACGCTGGTCTGACCAATCGGAATCCACGCTTCAAGAATGTTTTGATCACGTGGACTGGGAATTGTTTCCCGGGAAGCCTCACAGAATAACATTGATTAATACGCTGACTCGGTGAGTGAGTTTATAAGGAACTGCATTGGAGATGTTGTACCCACTGTGACTATTAAAACCTACCCTATGGAAAGATGGTGGCATTTGCGCAAAACTGAAAGCGCGAACCACCACATTCAACCATGGAAAGATGTCTTGGAATATGGCCGAATATAAACAGTGTAGGTATTTTCTCCGCAAGGCAATCAAACAAGTGAAATGTCGGTAAAGGGAAAAAGTGGAGTCGCAATACAATGGCGTAGACACGAGATGTATGTGACAGGGTCTACAGGCAATTAAGGACTACAAAAAGAAAACCAGCCATGTCACGGACACCGACGTCTTGCATCCAGACAAACTAAACCCATAATTTGCCCTCTTTGAGGATAACACAGTGCCACCGACGTGGGGGGGGGGCACACTACCAAGAACTGCGCCCCCCCCCCCCCCCCCCTCTCCTTCTCCGTGGCCGACGTGAGTAAGATATTTAAACGTGTTAACCCTCGCAAGGCTGCCGTCCCAGACGGCATCCCTAGCCGCGTCCTCAGAGCATGCGCAGACCAGCTGCCTGGTGTGTTTACGGACATATTCAATCTCTCCCTATCCCAGTCTGCTGTCCCCACATGCTTCAAGGAAGGCAAAGATAACTGAACTAAATGACTATCGCCCCGTAGCACTCACTTCTGTCATCATGAAGTGCTTTGAGAGACGAGTCAAGGATCATATGACCTCCACCCTACCTGCCACCCTAGACCGACTTCAGTTTGCGTACCGCCCCAACAGGTCCACAGACGATGCAATCGCCATCACACTGCACACTGCTCTATCCCATCTGTACAAGAGGAATACCTATGGAAGAATGCTGTTCATTGACTACAGCTCAGCATTCAAAACCATAGTACCCTCCAAGCTCATCATTAAGCTTGAGGCCCTGGGTCTCAACCCTGCCCTGTGCAAACTAGGTCCTGGACTTTCTTACGAGCCGCCCCCAGGTGATGAAGGTAGGAAACAACATCTCCACTTCGCTGATCCTCAACACTGGGGCACAACAAGGGTGCGTGCTCAGCCCCCTCCTGTGCTCCCTGTTCACCCATGACTGTGTGGCCATGCACGCCTCCAACTCAATCATCAGGTTTGCAGACGACACAACAGTAGAGGGCTTGATTACCAACAACGATGAGACAGCCTACAGGGAGGAGGTGAGGGCACTCGGAGTGTGGTGTCAGGAAAACAACCTCTCACTCAACGTCAACAAAACAAAGGAGATGACTGTGGACTTCAGGAAACAGCAGAGGGAGCAACCCCCTATCGACGGGACAGTAGTGTAGAAGGCTCGGCGTACATATCACGGACAAACTGAAATGGTCCACCCACACAGTTAGTGTGGTGAAGAAGGCGTAACAGCGCCTCTAAAACTCTCACAATATTTTACAGATGCACAATTGAGAGCATCCTGTCGGGCTATATTAGAGGTCGACCGATTATGATTTTTCAACGCCGATACTGATACCAATTATTGGAGGACCAAAAAAAGCTGATACCGATTAATCGGCCGTTTTTAAAATGTATTTGTAATAATGACAATTACAACAATACTGAATGAACACTTATTTTAACTTAATATAATACATCAATAAAAATCTATTTAGCCTCAAATAAATAATGAAACATGTTCAATTTGGTTTAAATAATGCAAAAACAAAGTGTTGGAGAATAAAGTAAAAGTGCAATATGTGCCATGTAAAAAAGCTAACGTTTATGTTGCTTGCTCAGAACATGAGAACATATGAAAGCTGGTGGTTCCTTTTAACATGAGACTTCAATATTCCAAGGTAAGAGGTTTTTGGTTGTAGTTAATATAGTATTTATAGGACTATTTCTCTCTATACCATTTGTATTTAATATACCTTTGACTATTGGATGTTCTTATAGGCACTTTAGTATTGCCAGTGTAACAGTATAGCTTCCGTCCCTCTCCTCGCCCCTACCTGGGCTCGAACCAGGAACACATCGACAGCAGCCACCCTCGAAGCATCGTTACCCATCGCTCCACAAAAGCCACGGCCCTTGCAGAGCAAGGGGAACAACTACTCCAAGTCTCAGAGCGAGTGACGTTTGAAACGCTATTAGCGTGCACCCCGCTAACTAGCTAGCCATTTCACATTGGTTACACCAGCCTAATCTCGGGAGTTGATAGGCTTCAAGTCATAAACAGCGCAATGCTTGAAGCACAGGGAAGAGCTGCTGGCAAAACGCACAAAAGTGCTGTATGAATGAATGCTTACAAGCCTGCTGCTGCCTACCACCGCTCAGTCAGACTGCTCTATCAAATATCAAATCATAGACTTAATTATAACATAATAACACACAGAAATACGAGCCTTTGGTCATTAACCTTTCACGGCTACTAACCCCGGATCCGGGATCACCCCCCACCCCCCACACACTGATTAGCATAGATAGCATAGCTTCACAAGTAGATAGTAGCATCTAAATATCATTAAATCACAAGTCCAAGACACCAGATGAAAGATACAGATCTTGTGAATAAAGCCACCATTTCAGATTTTTAAAATGTTTTACAGGGAAGACAAAATATGTAAATCTATTAGCTAAACACGTTAGCAAAATACACCACTATTCTAACTCCATCAGTTTCTTACTCCTTCAGGTGCTATCACCAATTCGGCTCAACTAAGATATTGATAGCCAATAACCTATAAAAAAAACCATCAGATGACAGTCTGATAACATATTCATGGTATAGGATAGTTTTTGTTAGAAAAAAGTGCATATTTCAGGTAGAAATCACAGTTTACAATTGCACCGACCATCACAAATCCACTAGAATTACTAGATAGAGCAACGTGTATGACCAATTTACTCATCATAAAACATTTCATAAAAATAGACAAAGCATAGCAATGGAAAGACCCAGTTCTTGTGATTTCAGACCATATTTCAGATTTTCTAAGCGTTTTTCAGCGAAAACACAATAAATCGATAAGTTAGCATACCACATGTGAAAACGTTACCAGAGCATCGATTCCAGCCAAAGAGCGCTATAACGTAATCACCGCCAAAAGATATTAATTTTTTCACTAACCTTCTCAGAATTCTTCCGATGACACTCCTGTAACATCATTTTACAACATACATATACAGTTTGTTCGAAAAGGTGCATATTTAGCCATACAAAACCGTGGTTACACAATAAAAATACTAGGAAATCAAGCCTCAATATGTCTGACGTCATCTATCAGAGTGATCTAGTTTAATTGAAAGCTAATCATATACTTGACTAAAAAATACAGGGTAGACAGGAATCGAAAGACAAATTAGTTCTTAATGCAACCGCTGATTTACATTTTTAAAATTATCCTTACTTTTCAATACAGGGTTCGCCAGGTGAAGCTATACCAAACAAAATGGCGAAATATGCGTTTAAAATATTTCGACAGAAACACGGTTTATCATATTAAATATTGCTTACTTTGAGCTGATCTTCCATCATATTCTTGGGCAATGTATCCTTTCTATGTTATAAACGTCTTTTGGTCGATAGATGTCCTCTGTCCTTCGAAATGTCCAGCACCAACGACCGACACCCTAAAACGTGTCCAAACTTTCAGAGTGCACAACAAAGAAATTCCTCAAAATCGCACTAAACGGATATACATTGCTATAAAACGGTTCAAATTAACTACATTATGATGTTTTTAACAACTATAACGACTGAAAACATGACCGGAGAAATATTGCTGGTTAGAAAACGATTTGGAACGAGGCAGGTCCGATGTCCTTTACGCTTCAGGCGCACGTTGAGAAAGGGTGGTCTCTGTACATTTTCGTCTTTTATAATGGCTGTGAACGTCCCATCGATTCCATTGAAAACGTGATGACGTACAGACACCCAGAGGAAGACGTAGGCAGTGTCGGTTTCTTCATAGCATTCACTGTCGCCTTAAAAACAGACCCCAGATCAGAGGTAAAAATTTCTGAAATCTGAACCCTGTCATGAAAAGTGCTGTAGAAATTGTTCTGTACCACTCAGAGACAAAATTTCAACTCCTATAGAAACTATAGACTGTTTTCTATCCAATAATAACAATAATATGCATATTGTACGATCAAGAATTTAGCACGAGGCAGTTTAATTTGGAGACACAAATATGCTAATGCGGAACAGCACCCCCTATAGTTGCAAGAAGTTTTAACTTCTTGACACTAGGAGGCAGAATTTTTATGTTTGGAAAAATAACGTTCCCAATGTAAACGGCCTATTTCTCAGGCCCAGATGCTAGAATATGCATGTAATTGACAGATTAGGATAGAAAACACTCTAAAGTTCCCAAAACTGTCAAAATACTGTCTGTGAGTATAACAGAACTGATTTTGCAGGCGAAAACCTGAGGAAATCCAACCCGGAAGTGCCTCTTATTTTGAAAAATCCCCGTTCCATTGCCTGCCTATGCTCCATTTAAAGGGATCTCAACCAGATTCATTTTCCAATGGCTTCAACAGGTTGTGAACAGGCTTTAGACATAGTTTCAAGCTTTTATTCTGAAAAATGAGCGAGATTTGTCAAATCGCGTCAGTGGATAGCCAGATGTTCTTTGATTAGTTATTGCGCGCGAAAGTGGTAGCTCAACATTTTCTTTCTCTATTGTATTGAATATTATTTATTATTATTATTTATGTTAAAAACAACCTGAGGATTGATTATAAAAACGTTTGACATGTTTCTACGAACTTTACGGATACTATGTGGAATTTTCATGACCTGCCTGAGCCTGTGGATTTCTGAACATAACGCGCCAAACAAATGGAGGTTTTTTGATATAAAAATAATCTTTATCGAACAAAAGGAACATTTATTGTGTAACTAGGAGTCTCGTGAGTGCAAACATCCGAAGATCATCAAAGGTAAGCGATTCATTTTATTGCTTTTCTGACTTTCGTGACCAATCTACATTGCTGCTAGGTGTTTGTAATGTTTTGTCTAGTGATCGATAAACTCACACAAACGCTTGGATTCCAGAGGCGCCCTTCAGTCCGGAGCTTCCAGAGGCGCCCTTCAGTCCGGAGCCTCCAGAGGCGCCCTTCAGTCCGGAGCTACCAGAGGCGCCCTTCAGTCCGGAGCCTCTAGAGGCGCCCTTCAGTCCGGAGCTACCAGAGGCGCCCTTCAGTCCGGAGCCTCTAGAGGCGCCCTTCAGTCCGGAGCTACCAGAGGCGCCCTTCAGTCCGGAGCTTCCAGAGGCGCCCTTCAGTCCGGAGCTACCAGAGGCGCCCTTCAGTCCGGAGCTACCAGAGGCGCCCTTCAGTCCGGAGTTCCCAACGAGGGTCCCTTCAGTCCGGAGCTCCCAACGAGAGTCCCCAGTCCAGCCCCCGCAACGAGGGTCCCCAGTCCGGGGCCCGCTACGAGGGTCCCCAGTCCGGGGTCGGTGGCGATGGTCCCCGCTCTAGAGGCGCCACCTAAGTGGGCCGAGCCAGAGGTCTTCGTCCCTCACCAGAGCCACCATCGCGGAGAAATTCCCACCCAGACCCTCCCCTATG
>NC_092106.1:51710576-51735576 GCF_045679555.1 Salvelinus alpinus
TGGTTATAAACCTAGTAAATCACATGGTTATAAACCCACTAAATCACATGGTTATAAACCTAGTAAATCACATGGTTATAAACCCACTAAATCACATGGTTATAAACCTAGTAAATCACATGGTTATAAACCCACTAAATCACATGGTTATAAACCCAGTAAATCACATGGTTATAAACCCAGTAAATCACATGGTTATAAACCCAGTAAATCACATGGTTATAAACCCAGTAAATCACATGGTTATAAACCCAGTAAATCACATGGTTATAAACCTAGTAAATCACATGGTTATAAACCTAGTAAATCACATGGTTATAAACCCAGTAAATCACATGGTTATAAACCCAGTAAATCACATGGTTATAAACCCAGTAAATCACATGGTTATAAACCTAGTAAATCACATGGTTATAAACCCAGTAAATCACATGGTTATAAACCCAGTAAATCACATGGTTATAAACCCAGTAAATCACATGGTTATAAACCCAGTAAATCACATGGTTATAAACCCAGTAAATCACATGGTTATAAACCCAGTAAATCACATGGTTATAAACCCAGTAAATCACATGGTTATAAACCCA
Source organism: Salvelinus alpinus (assembly GCF_045679555.1). Classification (NCBI taxonomy): domain Eukaryota; kingdom Metazoa; phylum Chordata; class Actinopteri; order Salmoniformes; family Salmonidae; genus Salvelinus; species Salvelinus alpinus. The sequence goes on from NC_092106.1 coordinate 51,711,167, forward strand.
GTAAATCACATGGTTATAAACCCAGTAAATCACATGGTTATAAACCCAGTAAATCACATGGTTATAAACCCAGTAAATCACATGGTTATAAACCCAGTAAATCACATGGTTATAAACCCAGTAAATCACATGGTTATAAACCCAGTAAATCACATGGTTATAAACCTAGTAAATCACATGGTTATAAACCCAGTAAATCACATGGTTATAAACCCAGTAAATCACATGGTTATAAACCCAGTAAATCACATGGTTATAAACCCAGTAAATCACATGGTTATAAACCTAGTAAATCACATGGTTATAAACCCAGTAAATCACATGGTTATAAACCCAGTAAATCACATGGTTATAAACCCAGTAAATCACATGGTTATAAACCCAGTAAATCACATGGTTATAAACCCAGTAAATCACATGGTTATAAACCTAGTAAATCACATGGTTATAAACCCAGTAAATCACATGGTTATAAACCCAGTAAATCACATGGTTATAAACCCAGTAAATCACATGGTTATAAACCCAGTAAATCACATGGTTATAAACCCAGTAAATCACATGGTTATGAACCCAGTAAATCACATGGTTATAAATCCAGTAAATCACATGGTTATAAACCTAGTAAATCACATGGTTATAAACCTAGTAAATCACATGGTTATAAACCTAGTAAATCACATGGTTATAAACCCAGTAAATCACATGGTTATAAACCCAGTAAATCACATGGTTATAAACCCAGTAAATCACATGGTTATAAACCCAGTAAATCACATGGTTATAAACCTAGTAAATCACATGGTTATAAACCCAGTAAATCACATGGTTATAAACCTAGTAAATCACATGGTTATAAACCCAGTAAATCACATGGTTATAAACCCAGTAAATCACATGGTTATAAACCCAGTAAATCACATGTTTATAAACCCAGTAAATCACATGGTTATAAACCTAGTAAATCACATGGTTATAAACCTAGTAAATCACATGGTTATAAACCCAGTAAATCACATGGTTATAAACCCAGCAAATCACATGGTTATAAACCCAGTAAATCACATGGTTATAAACCCAGTAAATCACATGGTTATAAACCCAGTAAATCACATGGTTATAAACCCAGTAAATCACATGGTTATAAACCTAGTAAATCACATGGTTATAAACCTAGTAAATCACATGGTTATAAACCCAGTAAATCACATGGTTATAAACCCAGTAAATCACATGGTTATAAACCTAGTAAATCACATGGTTATAAACCTAGTAAATCACATGGTTATAAACCCAGTAAATCACATGGTTATAAACCCAGTAAATCACATGGTTATAAACCCAGTAAATCACATGGTTATAAACCCAGTAAATCACATGGTTATAAACCCAGTAAATCACATGGTTATAAACCTAGTAAATCACATGGTTATAAACCTAGTAAATCACATGGTTATAAACCCAGTAAATCACATGGTTATAAACCCAGTAAATCACATGGTTATAAACCCAGTAAATCACATGGTTATAAACCCAGTAAATCACATGGTTATAAACCCAGTAAATCACATGGTTATAAACCCAGTAAATCACATGGTTATAAACCCAGTAAATCACATGGTTATAAACCTAGTAAATCACATGGTTATAAACCCAGTAAATCACATGGTTATAAACCTAGTAAATCACATGGTTATAAACCTAGTAAATCACATGGTTATAAACATAGTAAATCACATGGTTATAAACCCAGTAAATCACATGGTTATAAACCCAGTAAATCACATGGTTATAAACCTAGTAAATCACATGGTTATAAACCCAGTAAATCACATGGTTATAAACCCAGTAAATCACATGGTTATAAACCCAGTAAATCACATGGTTATAAACCTAGTAAATCACATGGTTATAAACCTAGTAAATCACATGGTTATAAACCTAGTAAATCACATGGTTATAAACCTAGTAAATCACATGGTTATAAACCCAGTAAATCACATGGTTATAAACCCAGTATATCACATGGTTATAAACCTAGTAAATCACATGGTTATAAACCTAGTAAATCACATGGTTATAAACCTAGTAAATCACATGGTTATAAACCTAGTAAATCACATGGTTATAAACCCAGTAAATCACATGGTTATAAACCCAGTATATCACATGGTTATAAACCTAGTAAATCACATGGTTATAAACCTAGTAAATCACATGGTTATAAACCTAGTAAATCACATGGTTATAAACCTAGTAAATCACATGGTTATAAACCCAGTAAATCACATGGTTATAAACCCAGTAAATCACATGGTTATAAACCCAGTAAATCACATGGTTATAAACCCAGTAAATCACATGGTTATAAACCCAGTAAATCACATGGTTATAAACCCAGTAAATCACATGGTTATAAACCCAGTAAATCACATGGTTATAAACCTAGTAAATCACATGGTTATAAACCTAGTAAATCACATGGTTATAAACCCAGTAAATCACATGGTTATAAACCTAGTAAATCACATGGTTATAAACCCAGTAAATCACATGGTTATAAACCCAGTAAATAACATGGTTATAAACCCAGTAAATCACATGGTTATAAACCCAGTAAATCACATGGTTATAAACCCAGTAAATCACATGGTTATAAACCCAGTAAATCACATGGTTATAAACCTAGTAAATCACATGGTTATAAACCCAGTAAATCACATGGTTATAAACCCAGTAAATCACATGGTTATAAACCCAGTAAATCACATGGTTATAAACCCAGTAAATCACATGGTTATAAACCCAGTAAATCACATGGTTATAAACCCAGTAAATCACATGGTTATAAACCCAGTAAATCACATGGTTATAAACCCAGTAAATCACATGGTTATAAACCCAGTAAATCACATGGTTATAAACCCAGGAAATCACATGGTTATAAACCAGTAAATCACATGGTTATAAACCCAGTAAATCACATGGTTATAAACCTAGTAAATCACATGGTTATAAACCTAGTAAATCACATGGTTATAAACCCAGTAAATCACATGGTTATAAACCCAGTAAATCACATGGTTATAAACCCAGTAAATCACATGGTTATAAACCTAGTAAATCACATGGTTATAAACCCAGTAAATCACATGGTTATAAACCCAGTAAATCACATGGTTATAAACCCAGTAAATCACATGGTTATAAACCCAGTATATCACATGGTTATAAACCCAGTAAATCACATGGTTATAAACCTAGTAAATCACATGGTTATAAACCCAGTAAATCACATGGTTATAAACCCAGTAAATCACATGGTTATAAACCCAGTAAATCACATGGTTATAAACCCAGTAAATCACATGGTTATAAACCCAGTAAATCACATGGTTATAAACCCAGTAAATCACATGGTTATAAACCCAGTAAATCACATGGTTATAAACCCAGTAAATCACATGGTTATAAACCAGTAAATCACATGGTTATAAACCCAGTAAATCACATGGTTATAAACCTAGTAAATCACATGGTTATAAACCTAGTAAATCACATGGTTATAAACCCAGTAAATCACATGGTTATAAACCCAGTAAATCACATGGTTATAAACCCAGTAAATCACATGGTTATAAACCTAGTAAATCACATGGTTATAAACCCAGTAAATCACATGGTTATAAACCCAGTAAATCACATGGTTATAAACCCAGTAAATCACATGGTTATAAACCCAGTATATCACATGGTTATAAACCCAGTAAATCACATGGTTATAAACCTAGTAAATCACATGGTTATAAACCCAGTAAATCACATGGTTATAAACCCAGTAAATCACATGGTTATAAACCCAGTAAATCACATGGTTATAAACCCAGTAAATCACATGGTTATAAACCCAGTAAATCACATGGTTATAAACCCAGTAAATCACATGGTTATAAACCCAGTAAATCACATGGTTATAAACCCAGTAAATCACATGGTTATAAACCCAGTAAATCACATGGTTATAAACCCAGTAAATCACATGGTTATAAACCCAGTAAATCACATGGTTATAAACCCAGTAAATCACATGGTTATAAACCCAGTAAATCACATGGTTATAAACCCAGTAAATCACATGGTTATAAACCTAGTAAATCACATGGTTATAAACCCAGTAAATCACATGGTTATAAACCCAGTAAATCACATGGTTATAAACCCAGTAAATCACATGGTTATAAACCCAGTAAATCACATGGTTATAAACCCAGTAAATCACATGGTTATAAACCCAGTAAATCACATGGTTATAAACCCAGTAAATCACATGGTTATAAACCCAGTAAATCACATGGTTATAAACCTAGTAAATCACATGGTTATAAACCCAGTAAATCACATGGTTATAAACCCAGTAAATCACATGGTTATAAACCCAGTAAATCACATGGTTATAAACCCAGTAAATCACATGGTTATAAACCCAGTAAATCACATGGTTATAAACCCAGTAAATCACATGGTTATAAACCCAGTAAATCACATGGTTATAAACCTAGTAAATCACATGGTTATAAACCCAGTAAATCACATGGTTATAAACCCAGTAAATCACATGGTTATAAACCCAGTAAATCACATGGTTATAAACCCAGTAAATCACATGGTTATAAACCCAGTAAATCACATGGTTATAAACCCAGTAAATCACATGGTTATAAACCCAGTAAATCACATGGTTATAAACCTAGTAAATCACATGGTTATAAACCCAGTAAATCACATGGTTATAAACCCAGTAAATCACATGGTTATAAACCCAGTAAATCACATGGTTATAAACCCAGTAAATCACATGGTTATAAACCCAGTAAATCACATGGTTATAAACCTAGTAAATCACATGGTTATAAACCTAGTAAATCACATGGTTATAAACCTAGTAAATCACATGGTTATAAACCTAGTAAATCACATGGTTATAAACCCAGTAAATCACATGGTTATAAACCCAGTAAATCACATGGTTATAAACCCAGTAAATCACATGGTTATAAACCCAGTAAATCACATGGTTATAAATCTAGTAAATCACATGGTTATAAACCTAGTAAATCACATGGTTATAAACCTAGTAAATCACATGGTTATAAACCCAGTAAATCACATGGTTATAAACCCAGTAAATCACATGGTTATAAACCTAGTAAATCACATGGTTATAAACCTAGTAAATCACATGGTTATAAACCTAGTAAATCACATGGTTATAAACCCAGTAAATCACATGGTTATAAACCCAGTAAATCACATGGTTATAAACCCAGTAAATCACATGGTTATAAACCTAGTAAATCACATGGTTATAAACCCAGTAAATCACATGGTTATAAACCCAGTAAATCACATGGTTATAAACCTAGTAAATCACATGGTTATAAACCCAGTAAATCACATGGTTATAAACCCAGTAAATCACATGGTTATAAACCTAGTAAATCACATGGTTATAAACCTAGTAAATCACATGGTTATAAACCTAGTAAATCACATGGTTATAAACCTAGTAAATCACATGGTTATAAACCCAGTAAATCACATGGTTATAAACCCAGTAAATCACATGGTTATAAACCCAGTAAATCACATGGTTATAAACCTAGTAAATCACATGGTTATAAACCTAGTAAATCACATGGTTATAAACCCAGTAAATCACATGGTTATAAACCCAGTAAATCACATGGTTATAAACCTAGTAAATCACATGGTTATAAACCCAGTAAATCACATGGTTATAAACCCAGTAAATCACATGGTTATAAACCTAGTAAATCACATGGTTATAAACCCAGTAAATCACATGGTTATAAACCCAGTAAATCACATGGTTATAAACCCAGTAAATCACATGGTTATAAACCCAGTAAATCACATGGTTATAAACCCAGTAAATCACATGGTTATAAACCCAGTAAATCACATGGTTATAAACCTAGTAAATCACATGGTTATAAACCCAGTAAATCACATGGTTATAAACCCAGTAAATCACATGGTTATAAACCTAGTAAATCACATGGTTATAAACCCACTAAATCACATGGTTATAAACCTAGTAAATCACATGGTTATAAACCCACTAAATCACATGGTTATAAACCCAGTAAATCACATGGTTATAAACCCAGTAAATCACATGGTTATAAACCCACTAAATCACATGGTTATAAACCTAGTAAATCACATGGTTATAAACCCACTAAATCACATGGTTATAAACCTAGTAAATCACATGGTTATAAACCCACTAAATCACATGGTTATAAACCTAGTAAATCACATGGTTATAAACCCACTAAATCACATGGTTATAAACCCAGTAAATCACATGGTTATAAACCCAGTAAATCACATGGTTATAAACCCAGTAAATCACATGGTTATAAACCCAGTAAATCACATGGTTATAAACCTAGTAAATCACATGGTTATAAACCTAGTAAATCACATGGTTATAAACCTAGTAAATCACATGGTTATAAACCCAGTAAATCACATGGTTATAAACCCAGTAAATCACATGGTTATAAACCCAGTAAATCACATGGTTATAAACCTAGTAAATCACATGGTTATAAACCCAGTAAATCACATGGTTATAAACCCAGTAAATCACATGGTTATAAACCCAGTAAATCACATGGTTATAAACCCAGTAAATCACATGGTTATAAACCCAGTAAATCACATGGTTATAAACCCAGTAAATCACATGGTTATAAACCCAGTAAATCACATGGTTATAAACCCAGTAAATCACATGGTTATAAACCCAGTAAATCACATGGTTATAAACCCAGTAAATCACATGGTTATAAACCCAGTAAACCACATGGTTATAAACCCAGTAAATCACATGGTTATAAACCCAGTAAATCACATGGTTATAAACCCAGTAAATCACATGGTTATAAACCTAGTAAATCACATGGTTATAAACCCAGTAAATCACATGGTTATAAACCCAGTAAATCACATGGTAATAAACCCAGTAAATCACATGGTTATAAACCCAGTAAATCACATGGTTATAAACCTAGTAAATCACATGGTTATAAACCCAGTAAATCACATGGTTATAAACCCAGTAAATCACATGGTTATAAACCCAGTAAATCACATGGTTATAAACCCAGTAAATCACATGGTTATAAACCCAGTAAATCACATGGTTATAAACCTAGTAAATCACATGGTTATAAACCCAGTAAATCACATGGTTATAAACCTAGTAAATCACATGGTTATAAACCTAGTAAATCACATGGTTATAAACCCAGTAAATCACATGGTTATAAACCCAGTAAATCACATGGTTATAAACATAGTAAATCACATGGTTATAAACCCAGTAAATCACATGGTTATAAACCCAGTAAATCACATGGTTATAAACCTAGTAAATCACATGGTTATAAACCCAGTAAATCACATGGTTATAAACCCAGTAAATCACATGGTTATAAACCCAGTAAATCACATGGTTATAAACCCAGTAAATCACATGGTTATAAACCCAGTAAATCACATGGTTATAAACCTAGTAAATCACATGGTTATAAACCCAGTAAATCACATGGTTATAAACCCAGTAAATCACATGGTTATAAACCCAGTAAATCACATGGTTATAAACCTAGTAAATCACATGGTTATAAACCCAGTAAATCACATGGTTATAAACCCAGTAAATCACATGGTTATAAACCCAGTAAATCACATGGTTATAAACCCAGTAAATCACATGGTTATAAACCCAGTAAATCACATGGTTATAAACCCAGTAAATCACATGGTTATAAACCCAGTAAATCACATGGTTATAAACCTAGTAAATCACATGGTTATAAACCTAGTAAATCACATGGTTATAAACCTAGTAAATCACATGGTTATAAACCCAGTAAATCACATGGTTATAAACCCAGTAAATCACATGGTTATAAACCCAGTAAATCACATGGTTATAAACCCAGTAAATCACATGGTTATAAACCTAGTAAATCACATGGTTATAAACCCAGTAAATCACATGGTTATGAACCTAGTAAATCACATGGTTATAAACCCAGTAAATCACATGGTTATAAACCCAGTAAATCACATGGTTATAAACCCAGTAAATCACATGGTTATAAACCCAGTAAATCACATGGTTATAAACCTAGTAAATCACATGGTTATAAACCTAGTAAATCACATGGTTATAAACCCAGTAAATCACATGGTTATAAACCCAGTAAATCACATGGTTATAAACCCAGTAAATCACATGGTTATAAACCCAGTAAATCACATGGTTATAAACCCAGTAAATCACATGGTTATAAACCCAGTAAATCACATGGTTATAAACCTAGTAAATCACATGGTTATAAACCTAGTAAATCACATGGTTATAAACCCAGTAAATCACATGGTTATAAACCCAGTAAATCACATGGTTATAAACCTAGTAAATCACATGGTTATAAACCTAGTAAATCACATGGTTATAAACCCAGTAAATCACATGGTTATAAACCCAGTAAATCACATGGTTATAAACCCAGTAAATCACATGGTTATAAACCCAGTAAATCACATGGTTATAAACCCAGTAAATCACATGGTTATAAACCTAGTAAATCACATGGTTATAAACCTAGTAAATCACATGGTTATAAACCCAGTAAATCACATGGTTATAAACCCAGTAAATCACATGGTTATAAACCCAGTAAATCACATGGTTATAAACCCAGTAAATCACATGGTTATAAACCCAGTAAATCACATGGTTATAAACCCAGTAAATCACATGGTTATAAACCCAGTAAATCACATGGTTATAAACCTAGTAAATCACATGGTTATAAACCCAGTAAATCACATGGTTATAAACCCAGTAAATCACATGGTTATAAACCTAGTAAATCACATGGTTATAAACCTAGTAAATCACATGGTTATAAACCTAGTAAATCACATGGTTATAAACCTAGTAAATCACATGGTTATAAACCCAGTAAATCACATGGTTATAAACCCAGTATATCACATGGTTATAAACCTAGTAAATCACATGGTTATAAACCTAGTAAATCACATGGTTATAAACCTAGTAAATCACATGGTTATAAACCTAGTAAATCACATGGTTATAAACCCAGTAAATCACATGGTTATAAACCCAGTATATCACATGGTTATAAACCTAGTAAATCACATGGTTATAAACCTAGTAAATCACATGGTTATAAACCTAGTAAATCACATGGTTATAAACCTAGTAAATCACATGGTTATAAACCCAGTAAATCACATGGTTATAAACCCAGTAAATCACATGGTTATAAACCCAGTAAATCACATGGTTATAAACCCAGTAAATCACATGGTTATAAACCCAGTAAATCACATGGTTATAAACCCAGTAAATCACATGGTTATAAACCCAGTAAATCACATGGTTATAAACCCAGTAAATCACATGGTTATAAACCCAGTAAATCACATGGTTATAAACCTAGTAAATCACATGGTTATAAACCCAGTAAATCACATGGTTATAAACCCAGTAAATCACATGGTTATAAACCCAGTAAATCACATGGTTATAAACCCAATAAATCACATGGTTATAAACCCAGTAAACCACATGGTTATAAACACAGTAAATCACATGGTTATAAACCCAGTAAATCACATGGTTATAAACCTAGTAAATCACATGGTTATAAACCCAGTAAATCACATGGTTATAAACCCAGTAAATCACATGGTTATAAACCCAGTAAATCACATGGTTATAAACCCAGTAAATCACATGGTTATAAACCTAGTAAATCACATGGTTATGAACCCAGTAAATCACATGGTTATAAACCCAGTAAATCACATGGTTATAAACCCAGTAAATCACATGGTTATAAACCCAGTAAATCACATGGTTATAAACCCAGTAAATCACATGGTTATAAACCTAGTAAATCACATGGTTATAAACCCAGTAAATCACATGGTTATAAACCTAGTAAATCACATGGTTATAAACCCAGTAAATCACATGGTTATAAACCCAGTAAATCACATGGTTATAAACCCAGTAAATCACATGGTTATAAACATAGTAAATCACATGGTTATAAACCCAGTAAATCACATGGTTATAAACCCAGTAAATCACATGGTTATAAACCTAGTAAATCACATGGTTATAAACCCAGTAAATCACATGGTTATAAACCCAGTAAATCACATGGTTATAAACCCAGTAAATCACATGGTTATAAACCCAGTAAATCACATGGTTATAAACCCAGTAAATCACATGGTTATAAACCTAGTAAATCACATGGTTATAAACCCAGTAAATCACATGGTTATAAACCCAGTAAATCACATGGTTATAAACCCAGTAAATCACATGGTTATAAACCTAGTAAATCACATGGTTATAAACCCAGTAAATCACATGGTTATAAACCCAGTAAATCACATGGTTATAAACCCAGTAAATCACATGGTTATAAACCCAGTAAATCACATGGTTATAAACCCAGTAAATCACATGGTTATAAACCCAGTAAATCACATGGTTATAAACCCAGTGAATCACATGGTTATAAACCTAGTAAATCACATGGTTATAAACCTAGTAAATCACATGGTTATAAACCTAGTAAATCACATGGTTATAAACCCAGTAAATCACATGGTTATAAACCCAGTAAATCACATGGTTATAAACCCAGTAAATCACATGGTTATAAACCCAGTAAATCACATGGTTATAAACCTAGTAAATCACATGGTTATAAACCCAGTAAATCACATGGTTATAAACCTAGTAAATCACATGGTTATAAACCCAGTAAATCACATGGTTATAAACCCAGTAAATCACATGGTTATAAACCCAGTAAATCACATGGTTATAAACCCAGTAAATCACATGGTTATAAACCCAGTAAATCACATGGTTATAAACCTAGTAAATCACATGGTTATAAACCCAGTAAATCACATGGTTATAAACCCAGTAAATCACATGGTTATAAACCCAGTAAATCACATGGTTATAAACCTAGTAAATCACATGGTTATAAACCTAGTAAATCACATGGTTATAAACCCAGTAAATCACATGGTTATAAACCCAGTAAATCACATGGTTATAAACCCAGTAAATCACATGGTTATAAACCTAGTAAATCACATGGTTATAAACCTAGTAAATCACATGGTTATAAACCCAGTAAATCACATGGTTATAAACCCAGTAAATCACATGGTTATAAACCTAGTAAATCACATGGTTATAAACCCAGTAAATCACATGGTTATAAACCCAGTAAATCACATGGTTATAAACCCAGTAAATCACATGGTTATAAACCCAGTAAATCACATGGTTATAAACCCAGTAAATCACATGGTTATAAACCCAGTAAATCACATGGTTATAAACCTAGTAAATCACATGGTTATAAATCCAGTAAATCACATGGTTATAAACCCAGTAAATCACATGGTTATAAACCCAGTAAATCACATGGTTATAAACCCAGTAAATCACATGGTTATAAACCCAGTAAATCACATGGTTATAAACATAGTAAATCACATGGTTATAAACCCAGTAAATCACATGGTTATAAACCTAGTAAATCACATGGTTATAAACCCAGTAAATCACATGGTTATAAACCCAGTAAATCACATGGTTATAAACCCAGTAAATCACATGGTTATAAACCCAGTAAATCACATGGTTATAAACCCAGTAAATCACATGGTTATAAACCCAGTAAATCACATGGTTATAAACCTAGTAAATCACATGGTTATAAACCCAGTAAATCACATGGTTATAAACCCAGTAAATCACATGGTTATAAACCTAGTAAATCACATGGTTATAAACCCAGTAAATCACATGGTTATAAACCCAGTAAATCACATGGTTATAAACCCAGTAAATCACATGGTTGTAAACCCAGTAAATCACATGGTTATAAACCCAGTAAATCACATGGTTATAAACCCAGTAAATCACATGGTTATAAACCCAGTAAATCACATGGTTATAAACCTAGTAAATCACATGGTTATAAACCTAGTAAATCACATGGTTATAAACCTAGTAAATCACATGGTTATAAACCTAGTAAATCACATGGTTATAAACCCAGTAAATCACATGGTTATAAACCCAGTAAATCACATGGTTATAAACCCAGTAAATCACATGGTTATAAACCCAGTAAATCACATGGTTATAAACCTAGTAAATCACATGGTTATAAACCCAGTAAATCACATGGTTATAAACCTAGTAAATCACATGGTTATAAACCCAGTAAATCACATGGTTATAAACCCAGTAAATCACATGGTTATAAACCCAGTAAATCACATGGTTATAAACCTAGTAAATCACATGGTTATAAACCTAGTAAATCACATGGTTATAAACCTAGTAAATCACATGGTTATAAACCTAGTAAATCACATGGTTATAAACCCAGTAAATCACATGGTTATAAACCCAGTAAATCACATGGTTATAAACCCAGTAAATCACATGGTTATAAACCCAGTAAATCACATGGTTATAAACCTAGTAAATCACATGGTTATAAACATAGTAAATCACATGGTTATAAACATAGTAAATCACATGGTTATAAACCCAGTAAATCACATGGTTATAAACCCAGTAAATCACATGGTTATAAACCCAGTAAATCACATGGTTATAAACCTAGTAAATCACATGGTTATAAACCTAGTAAATCACATGGTTATAAACCTAGTAAATCACATGGTTATAAACCCAGTAAATCACATGGTTATAAACCCAGTAAATCACATGGTTATAAACCCAGTAAATCACATGGTTATAAACCTAGTAAATCACATGGTTATAAACCCAGTAAATCACATGGTTATAAACCCAGTAAATCACATGGTTATAAACCCAGTAAATCACATGGTTATAAACCCAGTAAATCACATGGTTATAAACCCAGTAAATCACATGGTTATAAACCCAGTAAATCACATGGTTATAAACCCAGTAAATCACATGGTTATAAACCCAGTAAATCACATGGTTATAAACCCAGTAAATCACATGGTTATAAACCCAGTAAATCACATGGTTATAAACCCAGTAAATCACATGGTTATAAACCCAGTAAATCACATGGTTATAAACCCAGTAAATCACATGGTTATAAACCTAGTAAATCACATGGTTATAAACCCAGTAAATCACATGGTTATAAACCCAGTAAATCACATGGTTATAAACCCAGTAAATCACATGGTTATAAACCCAGTAAATCACATGGTTATAAACCCAGTAAATCACATGGTTATAAACCTAGTAAATCACATGGTTATAAACCCAGTAAATCACATGGTTATAAACCCAGTAAATCACATGGTTATAAACCCAGTAAATCACATGGTTATAAACCCAGTAAATCACATGGTTATAAACCTAGTAAATCACATGGTTATAAACCCAGTAAATCACATGGTTATAAACCTTGTAAATCACATGGTTATAAACCTTGTAAATCACATGGTTATAAACCCAGTAAATCACATGGTTATAAACCCAGTAAATCACATGGTTATAAACCTAGTAAATCACATGGTTATAAACCCAGTAAATCACATGGTTATAAACCTAGTAAATCACATGGTTATAAACCTAGTAAATCACATGGTTATAAACCCAGTAAATCACATGGTTATAAACCCAGTAAATCACATGGTTATAAACCCAGTAAATCACATGGTTATAAACCCAGTAAATCACATGGTTATAAACCCAGTAAATCACATGGTTATAAACCCAGTAAATCACATGGTTATAAACCTAGTAAATCACATGGTTATAAACCTAGTAAATCACATGGTTATAAACCCAGTAAATCACATGGTTATAAACCCAGTAAATCACATGGTTATAAACCTAGTAAATCACATGGTTATAAACCTAGTAAATCACATGGTTATAAACCCAGTAAATCACATGGTTATAAACCCAGTAAATCACATGGTTATAAACCCAGTAAATCACATGGTTATAAACCCAGTAAATCACATGGTTATAAACCCAGTAAATCACATGGTTATAAACCTAGTAAATCACATGGTTATAAACCTAGTAAATCACATGGTTATAAACCCAGTAAATCACATGGTTATAAACCCAGTAAATCACATGGTTATAAACCCAGTAAATCACATGGTTATAAACCCAGTAAATCACATGGTTATAAACCCAGTAAATCACATGGTTATAAACCCAGTAAATCACATGGTTATAAACCCAGTAAATCACATGGTTATAAACCTAGTAAATCACATGGTTATAAACCCAGTAAATCACATGGTTATAAACCTAGTAAATCACATGGTTATAAACCTAGTAAATCACATGGTTATAAACATAGTAAATCACATGGTTATAAACCCAGTAAATCACATGGTTATAAACCCAGTAAATCACATGGTTATAAACCTAGTAAATCACATGGTTATAAACCCAGTAAATCACATGGTTATAAACCCAGTAAATCACATGGTTATAAACCCAGTAAATCACATGGTTATAAACCTAGTAAATCACATGGTTATAAACCTAGTAAATCACATGGTTATAAACCTAGTAAATCACATGGTTATAAACCTAGTAAATCACATGGTTATAAACCCAGTAAATCACATGGTTATAAACCCAGTATATCACATGGTTATAAACCTAGTAAATCACATGGTTATAAACCTAGTAAATCACATGGTTATAAACCTAGTAAATCACATGGTTATAAACCTAGTAAATCACATGGTTATAAACCCAGTAAATCACATGGTTATAAACCCAGTATATCACATGGTTATAAACCTAGTAAATCACATGGTTATAAACCTAGTAAATCACATGGTTATAAACCTAGTAAATCACATGGTTATAAACCTAGTAAATCACATGGTTATAAACCCAGTAAATCACATGGTTATAAACCCAGTAAATCACATGGTTATAAACCCAGTAAATCACATGGTTATAAACCCAGTAAATCACATGGTTATAAACCCAGTAAATCACATGGTTATAAACCCAGTAAATCACATGGTTATAAACCCAGTAAATCACATGGTTATAAACCCAGTAAATCACATGGTTATAAACCCAGTAAATCACATGGTTATAAACCTAGTAAATCACATGGTTATAAACCCAGTAAATCACATGGTTATAAACCTAGTAAATCACATGGTTATAAACCTAGTAAATCACATGGTTATAAACCCAGTAAATCACATGGTTATAAACCCAGTAAATCACATGGTTATAAACCCAGTAAATCACATGGTTATAAACCCAGTAAATCACATGGTTATAAACCTAGTAAATCACATGGTTATAAACCCAGTAAATCACATGGTTATAAACCCAGTAAATCACATGGTTATAAACCCAGTAAATCACATGGTTATAAACCCAGTAAATCACATGGTTATAAACCTAGTAAATCACATGGTTATAAACCCAGTAAATCACATGGTTATAAACCTTGTAAATCACATGGTTATAAACCTTGTAAATCACATGGTTATAAACCCAGTAAATCACATGGTTATAAACCCAGTAAATCACATGGTTATAAACCTAGTAAATCACATGGTTATAAACCCAGTAAATCACATGGTTATAAACCTAGTAAATCACATGGTTATAAACCTAGTAAATCACATGGTTATAAACCCAGTAAATCACATGGTTATAAACCCAGTAAATCACATGGTTATAAACCCAGTAAATCACATGGTTATAAACCCAGTAAATCACATGGTTATAAACCCAGTAAATCACATGGTTATAAACCCAGTAAATCACATGGTTATAAACCTAGTAAATCACATGGTTATAAACCTAGTAAATCACATGGTTATAAACCCAGTAAATCACATGGTTATAAACCCAGTAAATCACATGGTTATAAACCTAGTAAATCACATGGTTATAAACCTAGTAAATCACATGGTTATAAACCCAGTAAATCACATGGTTATAAACCCAGTAAATCACATGGTTATAAACCCAGTAAATCACATGGTTATAAACCCAGTAAATCACATGGTTATAAACCCAGTAAATCACATGGTTATAAACCTAGTAAATCACATGGTTATAAACCTAGTAAATCACATGGTTATAAACCCAGTAAATCACATGGTTATAAACCCAGTAAATCACATGGTTATAAACCCAGTAAATCACATGGTTATAAACCCAGTAAATCACATGGTTATAAACCCAGTAAATCACATGGTTATAAACCCAGTAAATCACATGGTTATAAACCCAGTAAATCACATGGTTATAAACCTAGTAAATCACATGGTTATAAACCCAGTAAATCACATGGTTATAAACCTAGTAAATCACATGGTTATAAACCTAGTAAATCACATGGTTATAAACATAGTAAATCACATGGTTATAAACCCAGTAAATCACATGGTTATAAACCCAGTAAATCACATGGTTATAAACCTAGTAAATCACATGGTTATAAACCCAGTAAATCACATGGTTATAAACCCAGTAAATCACATGGTTATAAACCCAGTAAATCACATGGTTATAAACCCAGTAAATCACATGGTTATAAACCTAGTAAATCACATGGTTATAAACCTAGTAAATCACATGGTTATAAACCCAGTAAATCACATGGTTATAAACCCAGTAAATCACATGGTTATAAACCCAGTAAATCACATGGTTATAAACCCAGTAAATCACATGGTTATAAACCCAGTAAATCACATGGTTATAAACCTAGTAAATCACATGGTTATAAACCTAGTAAATCACATGGTTATAAACCCAGTAAATCACATGGTTATAAACCCAGTAAATCACATGGTTATAAACCCAGTAAATCACATGGTTATAAACCCAGTAAATCACATGGTTATAAACCCAGTAAATCACATGGTTATAAACCCAGTAAATCACATGGTTATAAACCCAGTAAATCACATGGTTATAAACCTAGTAAATCACATGGTTATAAACCCAGTAAATCACATGGTTATAAACCTAGTAAATCACATGGTTATAAACCTAGTAAATCACATGGTTATAAACATAGTAAATCACATGGTTATAAACCCAGTAAATCACATGGTTATAAACCCAGTAAATCACATGGTTATAAACCTAGTAAATCACATGGTTATAAACCCAGTAAATCACATGGTTATAAACCCAGTAAATCACATGGTTATAAACCCAGTAAATCACATGGTTATAAACCTAGTAAATCACATGGTTATAAACCTAGTAAATCACATGGTTATAAACCTAGTAAATCACATGGTTATAAACCTAGTAAATCACATGGTTATAAACCCAGTAAATCACATGGTTATAAACCCAGTATATCACATGGTTATAAACCTAGTAAATCACATGGTTATAAACCTAGTAAATCACATGGTTATAAACCTAGTAAATCACATGGTTATAAACCTAGTAAATCACATGGTTATAAACCCAGTAAATCACATGGTTATAAACCCAGTATATCACATGGTTATAAACCTAGTAAATCACATGGTTATAAACCTAGTAAATCACATGGTTATAAACCTAGTAAATCACATGGTTATAAACCTAGTAAATCACATGGTTATAAACCCAGTAAATCACATGGTTATAAACCCAGTAAATCACATGGTTATAAACCCAGTAAATCACATGGTTATAAACCCAGTAAATCACATGGTTATAAACCCAGTAAATCACATGGTTATAAACCCAGTAAATCACATGGTTATAAACCCAGTAAATCACATGGTTATAAACCCAGTAAATCACATGGTTATAAACCCAGTAAATCACATGGTTATAAACCTAGTAAATCACATGGTTATAAACCCAGTAAATCACATGGTTATAAACCTAGTAAATCACATGGTTATAAACCTAGTAAATCACATGGTTATAAACCCAGTAAATCACATGGTTATAAACCCAGTAAATCACATGGTTATAAACCCAGTAAATCACATGGTTATAAACCCAGTAAATCACATGGTTATAAACCTAGTAAATCACATGGTTATAAACCCAGTAAATCACATGGTTATAAACCCAGTAAATCACATGGTTATAAACCCAGTAAATCACATGGTTATAAACCCAGTAAATCACATGGTTATAAACCTAGTAAATCACATGGTTATAAACCCAGTAAATCACATGGTTATAAACCTTGTAAATCACATGGTTATAAACCTTGTAAATCACATGGTTATAAACCCAGTAAATCACATGGTTATAAACCTAGTAAATCACATGGTTATAAACCCAGTAAATCACATGGTTATAAACCTAGTAAATCACATGGTTATAAACCTAGTAAATCACATGGTTATAAACCCAGTAAATCACATGGTTATAAACCCAGTAAATCACATGGTTATAAACCCAGTAAATCACATGGTTATAAACCCAGTAAATCACATGGTTATAAACCCAGTAAATCACATGGTTATAAACCCAGTAAATCACATGGTTATAAACCTAGTAAATCACATGGTTATAAACCTAGTAAATCACATGGTTATAAACCCAGTAAATCACATGGTTATAAACCCAGTAAATCACATGGTTATAAACCTAGTAAATCACATGGTTATAAACCTAGTAAATCACATGGTTATAAACCCAGTAAATCACATGGTTATAAACCCAGTAAATCACATGGTTATAAACCCAGTAAATCACATGGTTATAAACCCAGTAAATCACATGGTTATAAACCCAGTAAATCACATGGTTATAAACCTAGTAAATCACATGGTTATAAACCTAGTAAATCACATGGTTATAAACCCAGTAAATCACATGGTTATAAACCCAGTAAATCACATGGTTATAAACCCAGTAAATCACATGGTTATAAACCCAGTAAATCACATGGTTATAAACCCAGTAAATCACATGGTTATAAACCCAGTAAATCACATGGTTATAAACCCAGTAAATCACATGGTTATAAACCTAGTAAATCACATGGTTATAAACCCAGTAAATCACATGGTTATAAACCTAGTAAATCACATGGTTATAAACCTAGTAAATCACATGGTTATAAACATAGTAAATCACATGGTTATAAACCCAGTAAATCACATGGTTATAAACCCAGTAAATCACATGGTTATAAACCTAGTAAATCACATGGTTATAAACCCAGTAAATCACATGGTTATAAACCCAGTAAATCACATGGTTATAAACCCAGTAAATCACATGGTTATAAACCTAGTAAATCACATGGTTATAAACCTAGTAAATCACATGGTTATAAACCTAGTAAATCACATGGTTATAAACCTAGTAAATCACATGGTTATAAACCCAGTAAATCACATGGTTATAAACCCAGTATATCACATGGTTATAAACCTAGTAAATCACATGGTTATAAACCTAGTAAATCACATGGTTATAAACCTAGTAAATCACATGGTTATAAACCTAGTAAATCACATGGTTATAAACCCAGTAAATCACATGGTTATAAACCCAGTATATCACATGGTTATAAACCTAGTAAATCACATGGTTATAAACCTAGTAAATCACATGGTTATAAACCTAGTAAATCACATGGTTATAAACCTAGTAAATCACATGGTTATAAACCCAGTAAATCACATGGTTATAAACCCAGTAAATCACATGGTTATAAACCCAGTAAATCACATGGTTATAAACCCAGTAAATCACATGGTTATAAACCCAGTAAATCACATGGTTATAAACCCAGTAAATCACATGGTTATAAACCCAGTAAATCACATGGTTATAAACCCAGTAAATCACATGGTTATAAACCCAGTAAATCACATGGTTATAAACCTAGTAAATCACATGGTTATAAACCCAGTAAATCACATGGTTATAAACCTAGTAAATCACATGGTTATAAACCTAGTAAATCACATGGTTATAAACCTAGTAAATCACATGGTTATAAACCCAGTAAATCACATGGTTATAAACCCAGTAAATCACATGGTTATAAACCCAGTAAATCACATGGTTATAAACCTAGTAAATCACATGGTTATAAACCCAGTAAATCACATGGTTATAAACCTAGTAAATCACATGGTTATAAACATAGTAAATCACATGGTTATAAACATAGTAAATCACATGGTTATAAACCCAGTAAATCACATGGTTATAAACCCAGTAAATCACATGGTTATAAACCCAGTAAATCACATGGTTATAAACCTAGTAAATCACATGGTTATAAACCTAGTAAATCACATGGTTATAAACCTAGTAAATCACATGGTTATAAACCCAGTAAATCACATGGTTATAAACCCAGTAAATCACATGGTTATAAACCCAGTAAATCACATGGTTATAAACCTAGTAAATCACATGGTTATAAACCCAGTAAATCACATGGTTATAAACCCAGTAAATCACATGGTTATAAACCCAGTAAATCACATGGTTATAAACCCAGTAAATCACATGGTTATAAACCCAGTAAATCACATGGTTATAAACCCAGTAAATCACATGGTTATAAACCCAGTAAATCACATGGTTATAAACCCAGTAAATCACATGGTTATAAACCCAGTAAATCACATGGTTATAAACCCAGTAAATCACATGGTTATAAACCCAGTAAATCACATGGTTATAAACCCAGTAAATCACATGGTTATAAACCTAGTAAATCACATGGTTATAAACCCAGTAAATCACATGGTTATAAACCCAGTAAATCACATGGTTATAAACCCAGTAAATCACATGGTTATAAACCCAGTAAATCACATGGTTATAAACCTAGTAAATCACATGGTTATAAACCCAGTAAATCACATGGTTATAAACCCAGTAAATCACATGGTTATAAACCCAGTAAATCACATGGTTATAAACCTAGTAAATCACATGGTTATAAACCCAGTAAATCACATGGTTATAAACCTAGTAAATCACATGGTTATAAACCCAGTAAATCACATGGTTATAAACCTTGTAAATCACATGGTTATAAACCTAGTAAATCACATGGTTATAAACCCAGTAAATCACATGGTTATAAACCCAGTAAATCACATGGTTATAAACCTAGTAAATCACATGGTTATAAACCCAGTAAATCACATGGTTATAAACCCAGTAAATCACATGGTTATAAACCTAGTAAATCACATGGTTATAAACCCAGTAAATCACATGGTTATAAACCCAGTAAATCACATGGTTATAAACCCAGTAAATCACATGGTTATAAACCTAGTAAATCACATGGTTATAAACCTAGTAAATCACATGGTTATAAACCCAGTAAATCACATGGTTATAAACCCAGTAAATCACATGGTTATAAACCCAGTAAATCACATGGTTATAAACCTAGTAAATCACATGGTTATAAACCTAGTAAATCACATGGTTATAAACCCAGTAAATCACATGGTTATAAACCCAGTAAATCACATGGTTATAAACCTAGTAAATCACATGGTTATAAACCCAGTAAATCACATGGTTATAAACCCAGTAAATCACATGGTTATAAACCCAGTAAATCACATGGTTATAAACCCAGTAAATCACATGGTTATAAACCCAGTAAATCACATGGTTATAAACCCAGTAAATCACATGGTTATAAACCTAGTAAATCACATGGTTATAAACCCAGTAAATCACATGGTTATAAACCCAGTAAATCACATGGTTATAAACCCAGTAAATCACATGGTTATAAACCCAGTAAATCACATGGTTATAAACCCAGTAAATCACATGGTTATAAACATAGTAAATCACATGGTTATAAACCCAGTAAATCACATGGTTATAAACCTAGTAAATCACATGGTTATAAACCCAGTAAATCACATGGTTATAAACCCAGTAAATCACATGGTTATAAACCCAGTAAATCACATGGTTATAAACCCAGTAAATCACATGGTTATAAACCCAGTAAATCACATGGTTATAAACCCAGTAAATCACATGGTTATAAACCTAGTAAATCACATGGTTATAAACCCAGTAAATCACATGGTTATAAACCCAGTAAATCACATGGTTATAAACCTAGTAAATCACATGGTTATAAACCCAGTAAATCACATGGTTATAAACCCAGTAAATCACATGGTTATAAACCCAGTAAATCACATGGTTGTAAACCCAGTAAATCACATGGTTATAAACCCAGTAAATCACATGGTTATAAACCCAGTAAATCACATGGTTATAAACCCAGTAAATCACATGGTTATAAACCTAGTAAATCACATGGTTATAAACCTAGTAAATCACATGGTTATAAACCTAGTAAATCACATGGTTATAAACCTAGTAAATCACATGGTTATAAACCCAGTAAATCACATGGTTATAAACCCAGTAAATCACATGGTTATAAACCCAGTAAATCACATGGTTATAAACCCAGTAAATCACATGGTTATAAACCTAGTAAATCACATGGTTATAAACCCAGTAAATCACATGGTTATAAACCTAGTAAATCACATGGTTATAAACCCAGTAAATCACATGGTTATAAACCCAGTAAATCACATGGTTATAAACCCAGTAAATCACATGGTTATAAACCTAGTAAATCACATGGTTATAAACCTAGTAAATCACATGGTTATAAACCTAGTAAATCACATGGTTATAAACCTAGTAAATCACATGGTTATAAACCCAGTAAATCACATGGTTATAAACCCAGTAAATCACATGGTTATAAACCCAGTAAATCACATGGTTATAAACCCAGTAAATCACATGGTTATAAACCCAGTAAATCACATGGTTATAAACCCAGTAAATCACATGGTTATAAACCCAGTAAATCACATGGTTATAAACCCAGTAAATCACATGGTTATAAACCTAGTAAATCACATGGTTATAAACCCAGTAAATCACATGGTTATAAACCTAGTAAATCACATGGTTATAAACCTAGTAAATCACATGGTTATAAACATAGTAAATCACATGGTTATAAACCCAGTAAATCACATGGTTATAAACCCAGTAAATCACATGGTTATAAACCTAGTAAATCACATGGTTATAAACCCAGTAAATCACATGGTTATAAACCCAGTAAATCACATGGTTATAAACCCAGTAAATCACATGGTTATAAACCTAGTAAATCACATGGTTATAAACCTAGTAAATCACATGGTTATAAACCTAGTAAATCACATGGTTATAAACCTAGTAAATCACATGGTTATAAACCCAGTAAATCACATGGTTATAAACCCAGTATATCACATGGTTATAAACCTAGTAAATCACATGGTTATAAACCTAGTAAATCACATGGTTATAAACCTAGTAAATCACATGGTTATAAACCTAGTAAATCACATGGTTATAAACCCAGTAAATCACATGGTTATAAACCCAGTATATCACATGGTTATAAACCTAGTAAATCACATGGTTATAAACCTAGTAAATCACATGGTTATAAACCTAGTAAATCACATGGTTATAAACCTAGTAAATCACATGGTTATAAACCCAGTAAATCACATGGTTATAAACCCAGTAAATCACATGGTTATAAACCCAGTAAACACATGGTTATAAACCCAGTAAATCACATGGTTATAAACCCAGTAAATCACATGGTTATAAACCCAGTAAATCACATGGTTATAAACCCAGTAAATCACATGGTTATAAACCCAGTAAATCACATGGTTATAAACCCAGTAAATCACATGGTTATAAACCTAGTAAATCACATGGTTATAAACCCAGTAAATCACATGGTTATAAACCTAGTAAATCACATGGTTATAAACCTAGTAAATCACATGGTTATAAACATAGTAAATCACATGGTTATAAACCCAGTAAATCACATGGTTATAAACCCAGTAAATCACATGGTTATAAACCTAGTAAATCACATGGTTATAAACCCAGTAAATCACATGGTTATAAACCCAGTAAATCACATGGTTATAACCCCAGTAAATCACATGGTTATAAACCTAGTAAATCACATGGTTATAAACCTAGTAAATCACATGGTTATAAACCTAGTAAATCACATGGTTATAAACCTAGTAAATCACATGGTTATAAACCCAGTAAATCACATGGTTATAAACCCAGTATATCACATGGTTATAAACCTAGTAAATCACATGGTTATAAACCTAGTAAATCACATGGTTATAAACCTAGTAAATCACATGGTTATAAACCTAGTAAA
>NC_092106.1:51740576-51810576 GCF_045679555.1 Salvelinus alpinus
TCTGTCTGTCTGTCTGTCTGTCTGTCTGTCTGTCTGTCTGTCTGTCTGTCTGTCTGTCTGTCTGTCTGTCTGTCTGTCTGTCTGTCTGTCTGTCTGTCTGTCTGTGTGTCTGTGTCGATGTACAGCTCTGTGAAGGCAGCCAACAAGTCAACACCAGCCTGTCTATATCGGTCAGTGTCATGAGAAGTGGACTAGCATTAAATCATTCTAGAGAAGTGGACTAGCATTAAATCATTCTTGAGAAGTGAACTAGCATTAAATCATTCTAGAGAAGTGGACTAGCATTAAATTATTCTAGAGATGTGGACTAGCATTAAATCATTCTAGAGAAGTGGACTAGCATTAAATCATTCTAGAGAAGTGGACTAGCATTAAATCATTCTAGAGAAGTGGACTAGCATTAAATCATTCTAGAGAATGATTCCATATGTTTGGGGAGTCGCCCACGTGCCTTTTGGCGAACAGCGAACGTGTTTGCTTATTTTTTTCTTTCAGCAATGGCTTTTTTTCTGGCCACTCTTCCGTAAAGCCAAACTCTGTAGAGTGTACGGCTTAAAGTGGTACTATGGACAGATACTCCAATCTCCGCTGTGGAGCTTTGCAGCTCCATCAGGGTTATCGTTGGTCTCTTTTTTTCCTCTCTGATTAATTCCCTCCTTGCCTGGTCCGTGAGTTTTGGTGGGCGGCCCTCTCTTGGCAGGTTTGTTGTGGTGCCATATTCTTTAAATTTTTTAATAATGGATTTAATGGTGCTCTGTGGGATGTTCAAAGTTTCTGATATAATTTTTTATAACCCAACCCTGATCTGTACTTCTCCACAACTTTGTTCCTGACCTGTTTGGAGAGTTCCTTGGTCTTCATGGTGCCGCTTACTTGGTGGTGCCCCTTGCTTACGGGTGTTGCAGACTCTGGGGCCTTTCAGGACAGGTGTATATATACCGACATCATGTGACAGATCATGTGACACTTTGATAGCACATAGGTGGACTTTATTTAACTAATTATGTGACTTCAGAAGGTAATTGGTTGCACCAGATCTTATTTAGTGGCTTCATAGCAAAAGGGTTAATACATATGCACGCACCACTTTTCCGTAAAAAAATAAAAAAAGTTTTTATTTTATTTCACTTCACCAATTTGGACTATTTTGTGTATGTCCATTACAAGACGGTTACATGGGGGACCCATGGGGCGGCCAATGGCCCAGCGTCGTCCCGGTTAGTGGAGGGTTTGGCCGGCAGGGATGTTCCTGTCCCATCGCGCACTAGCGACTCCTGTGGCGGGCCGGGCACAATGCACGCTGACACGGTCGCCAGGTGTACGATGTTTCCTCCGACACATTGGTGCGTCTGGCTTCCGGGTTAAGCGGGCGTTGTGTCAAGAAGCAGTGCGGCTTGGCAGGATTGCGTTTCGGAGGATGCACGGTGTCACGTTCCTGACCTGTTTTCTGTTTAGTTTTGTGTGTTAGTTGGTGAGTTTGGGTGGGCATTCTATGTTATCTGTTTCTATGTTGGTTTAGGGTTGCCTGGTATGGCTCTCAATTGGAGGCAGGTGTTTGGCGTTCCTCTAATTGAGAGTCATATTTAGGTAGGCTGTTCACAGTGTTTGTTTGTGGGTGGTTGTCTCCTGTGTCTGTGTCGATGTTTGCACCATACGGGACTGTTTACGGTTGGTTCATTTCATGTAGTCTGTTCCTGTTCATTTCGTTCTTCACGTTGTATGTAAGTTCGTTGTTCAGGTCTGTCTACTTTCGTTTTGTTATTTTGTATCATTTTCAAGTATAGTTCGTTTTCGTGTTTGTTCGTTTTGTTTATTTAATAAATCATTCATGTCATTTCAACGCGCTGCACCTTGGTTCCCTCAATACTCCTCCTCTTCAGATGAAGAGGAGGAGGACTGCCGTTACACACGGCTCTCGACCTTCGCCTCTCCTGAGTCTGTACGGGAGTTGCGGTGATGGGACAGGACTGTAACTACCAATTGGATGCCACGAAATTGGAGAGAAAAAAAAGGGGTTTAAAAAACTTTAGATATATAAAAATTACAGTTTTTAAGCTTCTATGACAAATCAGGACACGTCGTTTCACTGAGGAGCCATTACGAACACAGGCTGTAAAACAGTGATCACTAAGGTCATTACAGCAGACTGATACCTATCAGGATTATTTGTAAGGATAACATGAAGGAGAGTCGCCTTTTCTGGGTGTTTGAAAGTGTAATGTTTAAAACCAGCAAATCAAATTGTTTGGGGACAGACTTGGTGGAGTCAACTGAGCACTGAAGGTGTTCCTATAAAGATTGCCACTCCACCACCTTTTGAAGATCTGTCTTGCCGAAAAAGGTTATAACCAGAAAGGTTAACATCAGTGTTCAAAACACTCTTTCTTAACCACTTCTTAGTCATGACCAACACATCTGGATTGGAGCTGTGAACCCACACTTTCAATTGATCCATTTTAGGTAATAAGCTTCTAGTGTTAACGTGCAGAAAACCCAGGATTTTACGAGAGTAGAAATCAGTGAAGCAGATATCAGAGCACAAGTCAGAACTGTGGCTAGCAACAGTAGATGGGCCAGGGTGTACATGCACGTTTCCAGATATCATCATCAGTAATACAATCAGGGCACGGCAGAGGACAGGGAGAGCTCTGCCATGCTGATTTATGACATTTGAATGCGCATCAGATGACAAGAAGAATGAATTGTACGGCAATTTCATCAGGTAACATGAATACAAAGAAAGCCGACGAGAGGTGATTAGAACAGGATGGGAGGCCAAGAGATTCCTTGTAGAAAATCCCAGCTAGCTAGCTAACGTAGCTAGCATGTCTCTGTCCACTGTTTTTTCCCCCCGCGTGGTAAAGGAGGTCGTTAGCTAGCTATATCTCTTCAGTTTTGGCGAATGGTCCTTTACGAAGTCCAAACAAAGTTGGCTGTTGTATTTTAGAGAATGCGAGGAGGATTTCTTCTGATGTGATTAAAGCAACAATATTGTTTCTTATTGAGGTCATTTTAACATTGAAGTGTCCTGGCTGCATATCAGTTCAAAATAGAGATGAATCCAGGAGGTACTGTGTTGTAATGACCTCTGCACAGATGGAGGGGGAATCAAAGGCCTCTGCATTTAGGTGGGGGAGGCTGTGAGACTCTCCTGTTGGGCTCAAGGGCTTTGACACCTCTCACTTCACACCTCGGTGCTAATTGATCTGATCTGTTCTTTCCTAGCAAGCTTGGTTGCCTTAACTTAGCATTCAGTCCATATAAAGTAAAAATATATCATTGTCATGTATTTTTCTTCTTGGCTTTAAAAGTAGCTTCAGACATAACATTACTCACTCAGTTAATGGTGTTTTCAGGTTTCTGGTGTTTGTTTGCCAGACCATTTGCTGTATAGACCTTGGAAATTAAAATTGAGTTTTGATTTGGAGTGAAGGTTATGTTGTGGAGGGTAGAGTCCTGTATATGTCCTTGCGGAAAAATCCAAGTTTATCTAAATCTATATTTTGTAAAAACATGCAGAAAAATGCAGGAGCCCATCTGCTCATGATCTGTCTGTCTGTCTGTCTGTCTGTCTGTCTGTCTGTCTGTCTGTCTGTCTGTCTGTCTGTCTGTCTGTCTGTCTGTCTGTCTGTCTGTCTGTCTGTCTGTCTGTCTGTCTGTCTGTCTGTCTGTCTCTCTAGTTCTGTCTGTCTGTCTGTCTGTCTGTCTGTCTGTCTGTCTGTCTGTCTGTCTCTCTCTCTAGTTCTCTCTGTCTGTCTGTCTCTCTCTCTGTCTGTCTGTCTGTCTGTCTGTCTGTCTGTCTGTCTGTCTGTCTGTCTGTCTGTCTGTCTGTCTGTCTGTCTGTCTGTCTGTCTGTCTCTCTAGTTCTGTCTGTCTGTCTGTCTGTCTGTCTGTCTCTCTCTCTAGTTCTCTCTGTCTGTCTGTCTGTCTCTCTCTCTCTCTCTCTGTCTCTCTGTCTCTCTGTCTCTCTGTCTCTCTGTCTCTCTGTCTCTCTCTGTCTATCTCTCTCTATCTCTCTCTATTTCTCTTTCTCTGCACTAGAGAAAGAGACTACTAACTATATTACTACTAACTATATACTAACTATATTACAACTAACTATATTACAACTAACTATATTACTACTAACTATATACTAACTATATTACAACTAACTATATTACTACTAACTGTATTATTACTAACTATATTATTACTAACTATATTACTACTAAGTATATTATTTGTAACCATATTACTACTTATAGACACATTTGTAGTGTAACATATTTTTATTTGTACTCCTCCTCATGAATGAATAAATACTTTAAATGTTAGACATCCATTTTATTTTCTGACTGTGGCAAGTGATGCCTTTACTCAGCAGCCATCAAGTTCCAATGACGGTTTCTGTGTTGGGTTGAGCTAGTGTTATGTTTGTGGATGAGGGGCACTACTCCTCATTTTAATGATTGTTTACGTCTGGATGCTGCTTTTCGTTGGGTGTTTCCTGACGGGAGAAGACAGAAGAAATAACAACTGGCAGTTTGACTTTTACTTTTCTGAAAATATCTGTCATCAAAATCAAATCAAATTGTATTTGTCACATACGCCGACGACAGCAGGTGTAGACTTTACCGTGAAAATGCTTACTTACAAGACTTTTCGATGTAGAGTCCTTCTTTCTCATCCCGTGAAAGGATTTGTGGATATAGTCAGCTAGTTGTTAGTAGTCATTGATGACTAGAGAAACGGAGGGGGTAACTCTAGTCAGCTATATGTTAGTAGTCATTGATGACTAGAGAAACGGAGGGGGCAACTCTAATCAGCTAGTTGTTAGTAGTCATTAATGACTAGAGAAACGGAGGGGGCAACTCTAGTCAGCTATATGTTAGTAGTCATTGATGACTAGAGAAACGGAGGGGGCAACTCTAATCAGCTAGTTGTTAGTAGTCATTGATGACTAGAGAAACGGAGGGGGTAACTCTAGTCAGCTATATGTTAGTAGTCATTGATGACTAGAGAAACGGAGGGGGCAACTCTAATCAGCTAGTTGTTAGTAGTCATTGATGACGAGAGAAACGGAGGGGGCAACTCTAATCAGCTAGTTGTTAGTAGTCATTGATGACGAGAGAAACGGAGGGGGCAACTCTAATCAGCTAGTTGTTAGTAGTCATTAATGACTAGAGAAATGGAGGGGGCAACTCTAATCAGCTAGTTGTTAGTAGTCATTGATGACTAGAGAAACGGAGGGGGCAACTCTAATCAGCTAGTTGTTAGTAGTCATTAATGACCAGAGAAACGGAGGGGGCAACTCTAGCCAGCTAGTTGTTAGTAGTCAATGATGACTAGAGAAACGGAGGGGGCAACTCTAGTCAGCTAGTTGTTAGTAGTCATTAATGACTAGAGAAACGGAGGGGGCAACTCTAGTCAGCTATATGTTAGTAGTCATTGATGACTAGAGAAACGGAGGGGGCAACTCTAGTCAGCTATATGTTAGTAGTCATTGATGACTAGAGAAACGGAGGGGGCAACTCTAATCAGCTAGTTGTTAGTAGTCATTAATGACCAGAGAAACGGAGGGGGCAACTCTAGCCAGCTAGTTGTTAGTAGTCAATGATGACTAGAGAAACGGAGGGGGCAACTCTAGTCAGCTATATGTTAGTAGTCATTGATGACTAGAGAAACGGAGGGGGTAACTCTAGTCAGCTATATGTTAGTAGTCATTGATGACTAGAGAAACGGAGGGGGCAACTCTAGTCAGCTATATGTTAGTAGTCATTGATGACTAGAGAAACGGAGGGGGCAACTCTAATCAGCTAGTTGTTAGTAGTCATTGATGACTAGAGAAACGGAGGGGGTAACTCTAGTCAGCTATATGTTAGTAGTCATTGATGACTAGAGAAACGGAGGGGGCAACTCTAATCAGCTAGTTGTTAGTAGTCATTGATGACGAGAGAAACGGAGGGGGCAACTCTAATCAGCTAGTTGTTAGTAGTCATTAATGACTAGAGAAACGGAGGGGGCAACTCTAATCAGCTAGTTGTTAGTAGTCATTGATGACTAGAGAAACGGAGGGGGCAACTCTAATCAGCTAGTTGTTAGTAGTCATTAATGACCAGAGAAACGGAGGGGGCAACTCTAGCCAGCTAGTTGTTAGTAGTCAATGATGACTAGAGAAACGGAGGGGGCAACTCTAGTCAGCTAGTTGTTAGTAGTCATTAATGACTAGAGAAACGGAGGGGGCAACTCTAGTCAGCTATATGTTAGTAGTCATTGATGACTAGAGAAACGGAGGGGGCAACTCTAATCAGCTAGTTGTTAGTAGTCATTGATGACTAGAGAAACGGAGGGGGCAACTCTAGTCAGCTAGTTGTTAGTAGTCATTAATGACTAGAGAAACGGAGGGGGCAACTCTAATCAGCTAGTTGTTAGTAGTCATTGATGACTAGAGTGACGGAGGGGGCAACTCTAGTCAGCTAGTTGTTAGTAGTCATTGATGACTAGAGAAACGGAGGGGGCAACTCTAGTCAGCTAGTTGTTAGTAGTCATTGATGACTAGAGAAACGGAGGGGGCAACTCTAGTCAGCTAGTTGTTAGTAGTCATTGATGACTAGAGAAACGGAGGGGGCAACTCTAATCAGCTAGTTGTTAGTAGTCATTGATGACTAGAGAAACGGAGGGGGCAACTCTAGTCAGCTAGTTGTTAGTAGTCATTGATGACTAGAGAAACGGAGGGGGCAACTCTAGTCAGCTAGTTGTTAGTAGTCATTGATGACTAGAGAAACGGAGGGGGCAACTCTAATCAGCTAGTTGTTAGTAGTCATTGATGACTAGAGAAACGGAGGGGGCAACTCTAATCAGCTAGTTGTTAGTAGTCATTAATGACCAGAGAAACGGAGGGGGCAACTCTAATCAGCTAGTTGTTAGTAGTCATTGATGACTAGAGAAACGGAGGGGGCAACTCTAGTCAGCTACATGTTAGTAGTCATTGATGACTAGAGAAACGGAGGGGGCAACTCTAGTCAGCTAGTTGTTAGTAGTCATTGATGACTAGAGAAACGGAGGGGGCAACTCTAATCAGCTATTTGTTAGTAGTCATTGATGACTAGAGAAACGGAGGGGGCAACTCTAGTCAGCTAGTTGTTAGTAGTCATTGATGACTAGAGAAACGGAGGGGGCAACTCTAGTCAGCTAGTTGTTAGTAGTCATTGATGACTAGAGAAACGGAGGGGGCAACTCTAATCAGCTATTTGTTAGTAGTCATTGATGACTAGAGAAACGGAGGGGGCAACTCTAGTCAGCTAGTTGTTAGTAGTCATTGATGACTAGAGAAACGGAGGGGGCAACTCTAGTCAGCTAGTTGTTAGTAGTCATTGATGACTAGAGAAACGGAGGGGGCAACTCTAATCAGCTAGTTGTTAGTAGTCATTGATGACTAGAGAAACGGAGGGGGCAACTCTAGTCAGCTAGTTGTTAGTAGTCATTGATGACTAGAGAAACGGAGGGGGCAACTCTAGTCAGCTAGTTGTTAGTAGTCATTGATGACTAGAGAAACGGAGGGGGCAACTCTAGTCAGCTATATGTTAGTAGTCAGTGATGACTAGAGAAACGGAGGGGGCAACTCTAGTCAGCTATATGTTAGTAGTCATTGATGACTAGAGAAACGGAGGGGGCAACTCTAGTCAGCTAGTTGTTAGTAGTCATTGATGACTAGAGAAACGGAGGGGGCAACTCTAGTCAGCTATATGTTAGTAGTCATTAATGACTAGAGAAACGGAGGGGGCAACTCTAGTCAGCTAGTTGTTAGTAGTCATTGATGACTAGAGAAACGGAGGGGGCAACTCTAGTCAGCTAGTTGTTAGTAGTCATTAATGACTAGAGAAACGGAGGGGGCAACTCTAATCAGCTAGTTGTTAGTAGTCATTAATGACTAGAGAAACGGAGGGGGCAACTCTAGTCAGCTAGTTGTTAGTAGTCATTGATGACTAGAGAAACGGAGGGGGCAACTCTAATCAGCTAGTTGTTAGTAGTCATTAATGACTAGAGAAACGGAGGGGGCAACTCTAATCAGCTAGTTGTTAGTAGTCATTAATGACTAGAGAAACGGAGGGGGCAACTCTAATCAGCTAGTTGTTAGTAGTCATTGATGACTAGAGAAACGGAGGGGGCAACTCTAATCAGCTAGTTGTTAGTAGTCATTGATGACTAGAGAAACGGAGGGGGCAACTCTAATCAGCTAGTTGTTAGTAGTCATTGATGACTAGAGAAACGGAGGGGGCAACTCTAATCAGCTATATGTTAGTAGTCATTGATGACTAGAGAAACGGAGGGGGCAACTCTAGTCAGCTAGTTGTTAGTAGTCATTGATGACTAGAGAAACGGAGGGGGCAACTCTAATCAGCTAGTTGTTAGTAGTCATTAATGACTAGAGAAACGGAGGGGGCAACTCTAGTCAGCTATATGTTAGTAGTCATTGATGACTAGAGAAACGGAGGGGGCAACTCTAGTCAGCTAGTTGTTAGTAGTCATTGATGACTAGAGAAACGGAGGGGGCAACTCTAATCAGCTAGTTGTTAGTAGTCATTGATGACTAGAGAAACGGAGGGGGCAACTCTAATCAGCTAGTTGTTAGTAGTCATTGATGACTAGAGAAACGGAGGGGGCAACTCTAGTCAGCTAGTTGTTAGTAGTCATTGATGACTAGAGAAACGGAGGGGGCAACTCTAATCAGCTAGTTGTTAGTAGTCATTAATGACTAGAGAAACGGAGGGGGCAACTCTAATCAGCTAGTTGTTAGTAGTCATTAATGACTAGAGAAACGGAGGGGGCAACTCTAATCAGCTAGTTGTTAGTAGTCATTGATGACTAGAGAAACGGAGGGGGCAACTCTAATCAGCTAGTTGTTAGTAGTCATTGATGACTAGAGAAACGGAGGGGGCAACTCTAATCAGCTAGTTGTTAGTAGTCATTGATGACTAGAGAAACGGAGGGGGCAACTCTAGTCAGCTAGTTGTTAGTAGTCATTAATGACTAGAGAAACGGAGGGGGCAACTCTAATCAGCTAGTTGTTAGTAGTCATTGATGACTAGAGAAACGGAGGGGGCAACTCTAGTCAGCTAGTTGTTAGTAGTCATTAATGACTAGAGAAACGGAGGGGGCAACTCTAATCAGCTAGTTGTTAGTAGTCATTGATGACTAGAGAAACGGAGGGGGCAACTCTAGTCAGCTAGTTGTTAGTAGTCATTAATGACTAGAGAAACGGAGGGGGCAACTCTAATCAGCTAGTTGTTAGTAGTCATTGATGACTAGAGAAACGGAGGGGGCAACTCTAATCAGCTAGTTGTTAGTAGTCATTGATGACTAGAGAAACGGAGGGGGCAACTCTAATCAGCTAGTTGTTAGTAGTCATTGATGACTAGAGAAACGGAGGGGGCAACTCTAGTCAGCTAGTTGTTAGTAGTCATTAATGACTAGAGAAACGGAGGGGGCAACTCTAATCAGCTAGTTGTTAGTAGTCATTGATGACTAGAGAAACGGAGGGGGCAACTCTAGTCAGCTAGTTGTTAGTAGTCATTAATGACTAGAGAAACGGAGGGGGCAACTCTAGTCAGCTAGTTGTTAGTAGTCATTAATGACTAGAGAAACGGAGGGGGCAACTCTAGTCAGCTAGTTGTTAGTAGTCATTAATGACTAGAGAAACGGAGGGGGCAACTCTAATCAGCTAGTTGTTAGTAGTCATTGATGACTAGAGAAACGGAGGGGGCAACTCTAGTCAGCTAGTTGTTAGTAGTCATTGATGACTAGAGAAACGGAGGGGGCAACTCTAATCAGCTAGTTGTTAGTAGTCATTAATGACTAGAGAAACGGAGGGGGCAACTCTAGTCAGCTATATGTTAGTAGTCATTGATGACTAGAGAAACGGAGGGGGCAACTCTAGTCAGCTAGTTGTTAGTAGTCATTGATGACTAGAGAAACGGAGGGGGCAACTCTAATCAGCTAGTTGTTAGTAGTCATTGATGACTAGAGAAACGGAGGGGGCAACTCTAATCAGCTAGTTGTTAGTAGTCATTGATGACTAGAGAAACGGAGGGGGCAACTCTAGTCAGCTAGTTGTTAGTAGTCATTGATGACTAGAGAAACGGAGGGGGCAACTCTAATCAGCTAGTTGTTAGTAGTCATTAATGACTAGAGAAACGGAGGGGGCAACTCTAATCAGCTAGTTGTTAGTAGTCATTAATGACTAGAGAAACGGAGGGGGCAACTCTAATCAGCTAGTTGTTAGTAGTCATTGATGACTAGAGAAACGGAGGGGGCAACTCTAATCAGCTAGTTGTTAGTAGTCATTGATGACTAGAGAAACGGAGGGGGCAACTCTAATCAGCTAGTTGTTAGTAGTCATTGATGACTAGAGAAACGGAGGGGGCAACTCTAGTCAGCTAGTTGTTAGTAGTCATTAATGACTAGAGAAACGGAGGGGGCAACTCTAATCAGCTAGTTGTTAGTAGTCATTGATGACTAGAGAAACGGAGGGGGCAACTCTAGTCAGCTAGTTGTTAGTAGTCATTAATGACTAGAGAAACGGAGGGGGCAACTCTAATCAGCTAGTTGTTAGTAGTCATTGATGACTAGAGAAACGGAGGGGGCAACTCTAGTCAGCTAGTTGTTAGTAGTCATTAATGACTAGAGAAACGGAGGGGGCAACTCTAATCAGCTAGTTGTTAGTAGTCATTGATGACTAGAGAAACGGAGGGGGCAACTCTAATCAGCTAGTTGTTAGTAGTCATTGATGACTAGAGAAACGGAGGGGGCAACTCTAGTCAGCTAGTTGTTAGTAGTCATTAATGACTAGAGAAACGGAGGGGGCAACTCTAATCAGCTAGTTGTTAGTAGTAGTAGTTGTTAGCTAGTTGTTAGTAGGCCATGGGCTCTGGTTAAATGTAGTGCACTACCTAGGGAAAAGGGTGCTATTCAGGGCCATGGGCTCTGGTTAAAAGTAGTGCACCAAATAGGGAATAGGGTGCTATTCAGGGCCATGGGCTCTGGTTAAAAGTAGTGCACCAAATAGGGAAAAGGGTGCTATTCAGGGCCATGGGCTCTGGTTAAAAGTAGTGCACCAAATAGGGAATAGGGTGCTATTCAGGGCCATGGGCTCTGGTTAAAAGTAGCAAATCAAATCAAATCGAATCAAATTTTATTAGTCACATACACATGGTTAGCAGATGTTAATGCGAGTGTAGCGAAATGCTTGTGCTTCTAGTTCCGACAATGCAGTAATAACCAACAAGTAATCTAACCTAACAATTCCACAACTACTACCTTATACACACACACAAGTGTAAAGGGATAAAGAGTATGTACATAAAGATATATGAATGAGTGGTGGTACAGAACGGCATGGCAAGATGCAGTAGATGGTATAGAGTACGGTATATACATATGAGATGAGTACTGTAGGGTATGTAAACATAAAGTGGCATAGTTTAAAGTGGCTAGTGGTACATGTATTACATAAAGATGGCAAGATGCAGTAGATGATATAGAGTACAGTATATACATATGAGATGGGTAATGTAGGGTATGTAAACATTATATTAAGTGGCATTGTTTAAAGTGGCTAGTGGTACATTTTTACATAATTTCCATCAATTCCCATTTTTAAAGTGGCTGGAGTTGAGTCAGTATGTTGGCAGCGGCCGCTAAATGTTAGTGGTGGCTGTTTAACAGTCTGATGGCCTTGAGATAGAAGCTGTTTTTCAGTCTCTCGGTCCCTGCTTTGATGCACCTGTACTGACCTCGCCTTCTGGATGATAGCGGGGTGAACAGGCAGTGGCTTGGGTGGTTGTTGTCCTTGATGATCTTTATGGCCTTCCTGTGACATCGGGTGGTGTAGGTGTCCTGGAGGGCAGGTAGTTTGCCCCCGGTGATGCGTTCTGCAGACCTCACTACCCTCTGGAGAGCCTTACGGTTGTGGGCGGAGCAGTTGCCGTACCAGGCGGTGATACAGCCCGACAGGATGCTCTCGATTGTGCATCTGTAGAAGTTTGTGAGTGCTTTTGGTGACAAGCCGAATTTCTTCAGCCTCCTGAGGTTGAAGAGGCGCTGCTGCGCCTTCTTCACAACGCTGTCTGTGTGGGTGGACCAATTCAGTTTGTCCGTGATGTGTACACCGAGGAACTTAAAACTTTCCACCTTCTCCACTACTGACCCGTCGATGTGGATAGGGGGGTGCTCCCTCTGCTGTTTCCTGAAGTCCACAATCATCTCCTTTGTTTTGTTGACGTTGAGTGTGAGGTTATTTTCCTGACACCACACTCCGAGGGCCCTCACCTCCTCCCTGTAGGCCGTCTCGTCGTTGTTGGTAATCAAGCCTACCACTGCAGTGTCATCCGCAAACTTGATGATTGAGTTGGAGGCGTGCATGGCCACGCAGTCGTGGGTGAACAGGGAGTACAGGAGAGGGCTCAGAACGCACCCTTGTGGGGCCCCAGTGTTGAGGATCAGCGGGGTGGAGATGTTGTTACCTACCCTCACCACCTGGGGGCGGCCCGTCAGGAAGTCCAGGACCCAGTTGCACAGGGCGGGGTCGAGACCCAGGGTCTCGAGCTTGATGACGAGTTTGGAGGGTACTATGGTGTTAAATGCTGAGCTGTAATCGATGAACAGCATTCTCACATGGGTATTCCTCTTGTCCAGATGGGTTAGGGCAGTGTGCAGTGTGGTTGCGATTGCGTCGTCTGTGGACCTATTGGGTCGGTAAGCAAATTGGAGTGGGTCTAGGGTGTCCGGTAGGGTGGAGGTGATATGGTCCTTGACTAGTCTCTCAAAGCACTTCATGATGACGGAAGTGAGTGCTACGGGGCGGTAGTCGTTTAGCTCAATTACCTTAGCTTTCTTGGGAACAGGAACAATGGTGGCCCTCTTGAAGCATGTGGGAACAGCAGACTGGGATAAGGATTGATTGAATATGTCCGTAAACACACCAGCCAGCTGGTCTGCGCATGCTCTGAGGACGCGGCTGGGAATGCCGTCTGGGCCTGCAGCCTTGCGAGGGTTAACACGTTTAAATGTTTTACTCACCTCGGCTGCAGTGAAGGAGAGCCCGCAGGTTTTGGTAGGGGGCCGTGTCAGTGGCACTGTATTGTCCTCAAAGCGGGCAAAAAAGTTGTTTAGCCTGTCTGGGAGCAAGACATCCTGGTCCGCGACGGGGCTGGTTTTCTTTTTGTAATCCGTGATTGACTGTAGACCCTGCCACATACCTCTTGTGTCTGAGCTGTTGAATTGCGACTCGATTTTGTCTCTGTACTGGGACTTAGCCTGTTTGATTGCCTTGCGGAGAGAATAGCTACACTGTTTGTATTCGGTCATGCTTCCGGTCACCTTGCCCTGGTTAAAAGCAGTGGTTCGCGCTTTCAGTTTCACGCGAATGCTGCCGTCAATCCACGGTTTCTGGTTTGGGAATGTTTTAATCGTTGCTGTGGGTACGACATCGTCAATGCACTTCCTAATGAACTCGCTCACCGAATCAGCATATTCGTCAATATTGTTGTTGGACGCAATGCGGAACATATAGGGAATAGGGTGCTATTCAGGGCCATGGGCTCTGGTTAAAAGTAGTGCACCAAATAGGGAATAGGGTGCTATTCAGGGCCATGGGCTCTGGTTAAAAGTAGTGCACCAAATAGGGAATAGGGTGCTATTCAGGGCCATGGGCTCTGGTTAAATGTAGTGCACTACCTAGGGAAAAGGGTGCTATTCAGGGCCATGGGCTCTGGTTAAAAGTAGTGCACCAAATAGGGAATAGGGTGCTATTCAGGGCCATGGGCTCTGGTTAAAAGTAGTGCACCAAATAGGGAATAGGGTGCTATTCAGGGCCATGGGCTCTGGTTAAAAGTAGTGCACCAAATAGGGAATAGGGTGCTATTCAGGGCCATGGGCTCTGGTTAAAAGTAGTGCACCAAATAGGGAATAGGGTGCTATTCAGGGCCATGGGCTCTGGTTAAATGTAGTGCACTACCTAGGGAAAAGGGTGCTATTCAGGGCCATGGGCTCTGGTTAAAAGTAGTGCACCAAATAGGGAATAGGGTGCTATTCAGGGCCATGGGCTCTGGTTAAAAGTAGTGCACCAAATAGGGAATAGGGTGCTATTCAGCGCCATGGGCTCTGGTTAAAAGTAGTGCACCAAATAGGGAATAGGGTGCTATTTGGGATGGATATCTACTGCAGCCCTCATCCTCCACATACAACACCCGTTCTGCCAGTCACATTCTGTTAAAGGTCCCCAAAACAACACATCCCTGG
Organism: Salvelinus alpinus; assembly: GCF_045679555.1. Taxonomy (NCBI): domain Eukaryota; kingdom Metazoa; phylum Chordata; class Actinopteri; order Salmoniformes; family Salmonidae; genus Salvelinus; species Salvelinus alpinus. The sequence goes on from NC_092106.1 coordinate 51,754,857, forward strand.
GTCGCACCTCTTTTCAGTTCGCTGCAGCTAGCGACTGGAACGAGCTGCAACAAACACTCAAACTGGACAGTTTTATCTCCATCTCTTCGTTCAAAGACTCAATCATGAACACTCTTACTGACAGTCTGATGTATTGTTGTGTCTACCTGTCACGTTCGTCGTATGACTCGGACCAAGGCGCAGTGCATGCGTACATTCTTTATTATAATAAGAATGAAACACTGAACAAACTAACCAAAATAACAAAACGACACGTGAAGCTATACAAAATGAGTGCTGACTGGCAACTACACATAGACAAGTACCCACGAACACCAAAGGGAAAATGGCTGCCTAAATATGATCCCCAATCAGAGACAACGACAAACAGCTGCCTCTGATTGGGAACCATATCAGGCCAATATAGATATACAAATCACCTAGACCTACAAGAACCCTAGACATACAAAAAACCCTAGACAATACAAAAACTAACGTACCCACCCTAGTCACACCCTGACCTAACCAAAATATAAAGAAAACAGAGATATCTCATGTCAGGGCGTGACAGTACCCCCCCCCCCCCCAAAGGTGCGGACTCCGGCCGCAAACCTGAACCTATAGGGGAGGGTCCGGGTGGGCATCTACCCTCGGTGGCTCCGGTTCTGGACGCAGCCCCCCCTCTTTACGCTGATCCCTCTGCCTTTGTAGTACCGGACCGCGGATCATCGCCGGAGGCTCCGGACTGGGGATCGTCGCCGGAGGCTCCGGACTGTGGATCGTTGTTGGAGGTTCCGGACTGTGGCCCGTCGTTGGAGGTTCCGGACTGTGGCCCGTCGTTGGAGGTTCCGTACTGGGAACTGTCGCCGGAAGCTCTGGACTGGGTACTGTCACCGGAAGCTCAGGACTGGGGACTGTCGCCGGAAGCTCTGGACTGGGAACTGTCGCCGGAAACTCTGGACTGGGAACTGTCGCCGGAAACTCTGGACTGGGGAGGCGCACTGGAGGCCTGATGCGTGGGACCGGTACAGGTGGCGCCGGGCTGATGACACGCACCTCAGGGTGAGTCCGGGGAAGAGGCACAGGACGTACTGGACTGTGGAGGCGCACTGGAGACCTGATGCGTGGGATCGGTACAGGTGGCACCGGGCTGATGACACACACTTCAGGGTGAGTGCGGGGAAGAGGCACAGGACGTACTGGACTGTGGAGACGCACTGGAGGCCTGATGTGTGAAACAGGTGCACATGACACTGGACTGGTGTCACGCTCCTCAGCACGCCCGCTCTGCAGCACTCTCAACGCCAGCATCTCTCTCTGGAGTCTTGCGTCGAGTTCCTCACTCGACTCCCTGACTGGCTCTGGTTCACCCCTCGGCTCTGCCAACCCCCCCCAAAATTTTGCCTCTCGGGCCTCCGTCGTGGTTGCGACTCCCGGAGTCGTCGTTGATCCTCCTTCGCTGCCTCCGTCTGCTTCCATGGCAGGGTCTTGTCCCCTGCCATAATCTCCTCCCATGTCCATGATGTCCTCCACTCACTTTTCTCCCGGGCCCAGGATCCCTGCTCCTCCTGGCCACGCTGCTTGGTCCTTTGGTGGGATCTTCTGTCACGCTCGTCATAGTAATCGGACCAAGGCGCAGCGTGCGTAGAGTTCCACATCTTTAATAAACAGAAACTCACCAAACAAAACAACAAAAGCACAAACGAAACGTGAAGCTACTGGTGTGCACACAGGCAACAATCTGTAGACAAGATCCCACAAAACCTAAAGGGGAAATGGCTGCCTAAATATGATCCCCAATCAGAGACACTGATACAACAGAGCTGTCTCTGATTGGAAACCATACCAGGTCACCATAAACCATTAAACACCTAGATGACCCACCCTAGTCACTATCACGCCCCAACCAACACAGAGAATTAACAGCTCTCTATGGTCAGGGCATGACAGTGTTGCTACCATGTTGTGTTGCTACCATGCGGTGTTATCATGTGTTGCTGCCTTGCTATGTTGTTGTCTTAGGTCTCTCTTTATGTAGTGTTGTGTTGTCTCTCTTGTCGTGATGTGTGTTTTTGTCCTAATATTATTTTTAATTTAATACATTTTTAATCTCAGGCCCCCTGGCCCAGCAGAAGGCCTTTTTGCCTTTTGGTAGGCAGTCATTGTAAATAAGAATTTGTTCTTAAAACTGACTTGCCTAGTGAAATAAAGGTTAAATAAATATAAAACATAAATATAATCGTCTGCGTAGTGAGGCTAGGGATACAGTACGTGTTGGTACCCAGGACAGCATCAAGGTTATACTCCTTGTGATTTACTATACAGGCTGTATATGATTTATATGTATCTCCAGGTGACTGATAATACTGAGATTTGAAAGCTTAAACATCTTTTTCTGGACAGCGTTTCAGTAGAAATAACACTAGGTCGTTCCTTAAGAAAGAGGTCTACCGACCTCGATGAGATAACCTGGTTAAATAAATATAAAATGAACTCACCAGCTGGAGTTGACAGATTATAATTTGAAATCAATATAAAAAAATAAAAAAATGAAGTATGAACTCACTAATCAAAATATATTTTTGTATTTGCAGCTGGTATCATCGATGGAATTAGCCTAGCTAGACGACAGCCAAACATCTTTCAATTTGTTTCACTCTCACAGACTAATAACTTTGATACACTCACAAACCCCAAAAAATATCTTTATTTTACATGCAGCTGGGGTAAGGTGATCGATCGACGTGAGCAAAAGTTTGTCAACATTTCCCAACTCAGTAGCGCTGGCTCGCAGTACCAGACAGACACGGCTGCTGCTTCCAGAACAGATGGGAGTCATAAGATAAATCCTCTGGAGCGTCTTGTGGTGATTATTGGTTCATTGACCATACTAAGACAAATGGAGACCAGATGCTTTTGTCAGCAGCAGCAATTTTTTTAGAAAAATAACCGCTTTCTTTCACAGCGTCACTTTGTGTTTCCTTAACGGCAATTTCAAATGGCATCCTATTCTCTACGATGACCAGGATCATTCTCTGATTAGTACCAGGAGGTCTGTATGAGGTGTGACCAGGATCATACTCTGATTAGTACCAGGGGGTCTGTAAGAGCTGTGACCAGGATCATACTCTGATTCGTACCAGGGGGTCTGTATGAGGTGTGACCAGGATCATACTCTGATTAGTACCAGGAGGTCTGTACGAGCTGTGACCAGGATCATACTCTGATTAGTACCAGGGGGTCTGTATGAGGTGTGACCAGGATCATACTCTGATTAGTACCAGGAGGTCTGTACGAGCTGTGACCAGGATCATACTCTGATTCGTACCAGGGGGTCTGTATGAGGTGTGACCAGGATCATACTCTGATTAGTACCAGGGGGTCTGTAAGAGCTGTGACCAGGATCATACTCTGATTAGTACCAGGAGGTCTGTAAGAGGTGTGACCAGGATCATACTCTGATTAGTACCAGGAGGTCTGTATGAGCTGTGACCAGGACCATAATGAGTGATTCAGTAACAGAGGGAATAATACCTGATTGATTTTGTGTGTTTTTCTTTGCCGTAGCCAAACTGAGTTAAACTGGCCACCTTGTTTTCCTAGCTGATTAGTATGCGCAGACATTTACATGATAGAGTGATTATTGACTAATCAATGAACTTTAATCGCAACCCCGTAAATCTGCCAATAGCCAAAACAAATCAAGACTTAGCCTCTACGATTTTGATACCTAGCCGTGGAGGTGCATTAATGCTCTTTATTTGACAGTCTCATAGAACATAACAATCAGCATACAGACAAGTACAAAGACGTCAAAATACCACCTCTGTTTCTGCAGCACAGAGGGAACACAGGGTACCATATCACTTCTGTTTCTGCAGCACAGAGGAACACAGGGTAACATATCACTTCTGTTCCTGCAGCACAGGGGAACACAGGGTACCATATCACTTCTGTTCCTGCAGCACAGAGGGAACACAGGGTAACATATCACTTCTGTTCCTGCAGCACAGAGGGAACACAGGGTAACATATCACTTCTGTTCCTGCAGCACAGAGGGAACACAGGGTAACATATCACTTCTGTTTCTGCAGCACAGGGTAACATATCACTTCTGTTCCTGCAGCACAGGGGAACACAGGGTACCATATCACTTCTGTTCCTGCAGCACAGAGGGAACACAGGGTAACATATCACTTCTGTTTCTGCAGCACAGGGTAACATATCACTTCTGTTCCTGCAGCACAGAGGGAACACAGGGTAACATATCACTTCTGTTTCTGCAGCACAGGGTAACATATCACTTCTGTTCCTGCAGCACAGGGGAACACAGGGTACCATATCACTTCTGTTCCTGCAGCACAGAGGGAACACAGGGTAACATATCACTTCTGTTTCTGCAGCACAGGGTAACATATCACTTCTGTTCCTGCAGCACAGAGGAACACAGTGAGTCAGGGTCTACATACTATCACATATAGTGCATTCGGTAAGTTTTCAGGCTTGTTCTGATATGCTCTGTCAACTGTGGGACCTTATATAGACAGGTGTGTGCCTTTCCAAATCATGTCCAATCAATTGAATTTACCACAGGCGGACTCCAATTGTAGAAACATCTCAAGGATGATCAATGGAAACAGGATGCACCTGAGCTCAATTTCGCGTCTCATCGCAAAGGGTCTGAATACTTATGATTCTGTTTCTGCGATAACATTTCTTAACAAGTCTTCTAAAGTATTGTGTTTAGCCTCCACGGTCTGGCAGCATAAGAAACATAAACTGTATTTCTCTGGCAGTATGTGCAGTCGGGAGTTATTACGGCGACACGGTCATTTCGCTGGCCAATTACCGTCATTCAAAAGTCCATGACCGTCACAGCTCTACTTGTAACAAACGACAGGAAGGAGATTTATCAAGAGATTATCTTTAAACATGATCTGTTTTAATAACAGGTATCTGGGGATTTCAGAAATTGTATATTTTATTTTTTTAAACAGTGTCCTTTTCACATCACTCTCTGTTAATCTAACCTACTCAACGCCTAGCTCTACAGGTGTAAACATTTGTTCTACAAACTTAAAAAAATATATGTTTTCTTTGCTTATAAAAGAACAACGTGTTTCTTTGGTTGAACCTATTGGCTTCACTTCACTAGCAGCAGCAGGGGATCACAGACAGTGTGTTAGCCCCATTCGACACAGTGTGTTAGCCCCATTCGACACAGTGTGTTAGCCCCATTCCACACAGTGTGTTAGCCCCATTCGACACAGTGTGTTAGCCCCATTCGACACAGTGTGTTAGCCCCATTCAACACAGTGTGTTAGCCCCATTCAACACAGTGTGTTAGCCCCATTCGACACAGTGTGTTAGCCCCATTCGACACAGTGTGTTAGCCCCATTCGACACAACGTGTTAGCCCCATTCCACACAGTGTGTTAGCCCCATTCGACACAGTGTGTTAGCCCCATTCGACACAGTGTGTTAGCCCCATTCGACACAGTGTGTTAGCCCCATTCGACACAGTGTGTTAGCCCCATTCGACACAGTGTGTTAGCCCCATTCCACACAGTGTGTTAGCCCCATTCGACACAGTGTGTTAGCCCCATTCGACACAGTGTGTTAGCCCCATTCCACACAGTGTGTTAGCCCCATTCCACACAGTGTGTTAGCCCCATTCCACACAGTGTGTTAGCCCCATTCGACACAGTGTGTTAGCCCCATTCCACACAGTGTGTCAGCCCCATTCGACACAGTGTGTTAGCCCCATTCCACACAGTGTGTTAGCCCTATTCGACACAGTGTGTTAGCCCCATTCCACACAGTGTGTTAGCCCCATTCGACACAGTGTGTTAGCCCCATTCGACACAGTGTGTTAGCCCCATTCGACACAGTGTGTTAGCCCCATTCGACACAGTGTGTTAGCCCCATTCCACACAGTGTGTTAGCCCCATTCCACACAGTGTGTTAGCCCCATTCCACACAGTGTGTTAGCCCCATTCGACACAGTGTGTTAGCCCCATTCCACACAGTGTGTTAGCCCCATTCCACACAGTGTGTTAGCCCCATTCGACACAGTGTGTTAGCCCCATTCGACACAGTGTGTTAGCCCCATTCGACACAGTGTGTTAGCCCCATTCGACACAGTGTGTTAGCCCCATTCCACACAGTGTGTCAGCCCCATTCGACACAGTGTGTTAGCCCCATTCCACACAGTGTGTTAGCCCCATTCGACACAGTGTGTTAGCCCCATTCGACACAGTGTGTTAGCCCCATTCGACACAACGTGTTAGCCCCATTCGACACAGTGTGTTAGCCCCATTCGACACAGCGTGTTAGCACAGAAATACAGCTAACTGTGGTGTGCTGTGAACTAGACAACAGTTTGACTAATCTCTGTCTCCTACTCGAACACGCACACGTCCGACAGTCACTTATTTCCAGTCAGGCGATTCTGAACTCTAAACAACCTGACTTTGACCTCATTAATTGATTTCACAGGGAGTCAGTCTTTCATACCTTTTAAAACTAGAGAACGACTGGTCTGAACTTCAGCAGGCATAACACTAGTATGATAATAGGATGCCTGAGGGCACTGAGAGGAATTTAAATTAAATCCACCAGCCAATGATATTCTCTGATGGTTAGGACCCAAACGTCCTAGTTTGATTTTCGTGTCTATGTCTTCATATCTTAGCTGATTTGTAAGTGGCGCCTCACATTCAGACTGCGGAGAATAATAATTATTCAACCTATCGAGACACAGAGAAAGAATAACAAGCACTCTAGTCATCTTCTTCTTGTCTTTTTGTTTTGTTTTTGTTTGTTGGTTAAAACAACAATCTACAAATCAGAGTGCATCACATTCACAGCAAGCTGGTTGTTTTAACCAATCAGGAACCCTCTGGGTAAAACTATCAATACAATACACATAACTATTCATCTGATCATGTTTTATCCTTCAATAACTCCTTGGGTGATAGAAGGTTTCAACAAAACAGAGGACCAGGCGGTGTGTTTTGAGTTAGTTCATTTGATGACGATGATAACTCTTAACTCATGCCTTTGTCAATCAAAGTGAACCGAGTCCCGAGACCGTACGAGTCCCAAGACAGTATGAGTCCCGAGACCGTATGAGTCCCGAGACCGTATGAGTCCCGAGACCTTATGAGTCCCGAGACAGTACGAGTCCCGAGACCGTACGAGTCCCGAGACCGTACGAGTCCCGAGACCGTACGAGTCCCGAGACCCCAGCCCCCCCAAAAAATCAGCTTTTCATTTATCTGCATTTACATCCCTTTATATTTAGCCCCACTATGAATGTGTTTCTAGCATTTTCCTTTTCCTCTTTTAGCAGGGTCTCAGGTAGAACAGAACACACAACAATTAAAAATAAAGATCCGCCTGTTTTAAACCTGTTAAAAATGTTGCTACCAATAAATTCAGAAAAAAAAAAATAGACGAATTCAAGTCTGTAGCTCCAACACTGTTTATTAAAAGGGGTTTATGAGTTCAAAATCGTGCCGGCATCGCGGCGAGACTGATTGGGTTAACGTTTGAGCACGCACGTCATGGTGGTGTCCCCAGAGTAGTGGGTTTTCAGCTACCGTTCTTACTGTCTTTCCACCGATGCCACAGCTTAACCAGGAGACGAATCCTAACACGGCCTTTACAGGGAGGCGGCAAGGGCTGGCAGCACGCAGAATGAGTTGCTATCTTTCTGAAAGACGATGTACACTTTTACACCAGACTAGGAGACATCGTTAACTATAATCTCTTTCAGACTAGGAGACATCGTTAACTATAATCTCTTTCAGACTAGGAGACATCAGTAACTAAAATCTCTTTCAGACTAGGAGACATCAGTAACTATAATCTCTTTCAGACTAGGAGACATCAGTAACTATAATCTCTTTCAGACTAGGAGACATCAGTAACTAAAATCTCTTTCAGACTAGGAGATATCAGTAACTATAATCTCTTTCAGACTAGGAGACATCAGTAACTAAAATCTCTTTCAGACTAGGTGACATCGTTAACTAAAATCTCTCATTCTTACCTCTTATCTACATACCTGTGGAAGATGAGTTAAAAGTGAACATAGCTTTTAAGCTTTTAAAGGTTAATGCAGCATTTATAAACCCCATCATAAGGCCTTTATGGCCTACATCAGAAACCATTCGTGAACAATTACAATTTTCTATAACGGGGTGACAAATAGTCTTATCATTAGCGACCCAGTGCAACAAGTCAACAATGTAGACTAACAGTATTGCTGTTTAACAATATGACAGACTGGTTCCCAAATGGTTATAAGAGGTGTTGTTTAATTGCTCTAATCTCTATTACACTAATTTAGCAGGAGATATTTAGAAAGGTCAGACAGCCAACTCAGGACGACAAGGTGTTTTTACACTCTAAATTACTCATTTGGAAATGTTTGGAAAGTAAATGTTATGTTTTACGCATAGCAAAGACATCATGTCGAATCGAATCATACTTTTCATATTTTTCATGAAGGGTCTCTCACATTTTTCATAAACACTGGAAAAGTTTTTTTTTTTTTCAAAAGCGTCCTGTAATTGGTGTGAGGGCCATATTAAAATGCCATCCCATAATTAAAAGAATGTCTTATTAATGTCATGTTGATATTAAAAACAATTCCAAACTGGCAAACGCTTTTTCAATCACTGAAATAGAGGACAACACGTGACTGATCATCTGTGTGTGTGTAAACCCGTGTGTGTGTAAACCCGTGTGTGTGTAAACCCATGTGTGTGTAAACCCGTGTGTGTGTGTAAACCCGTGTGTGTGTGTAAACCCGTGTGTGTGTAAACCCATGTGTGTGTGTGTAAACCCATGTGTGTGTAAACCCGTGTGTGTGTGTAAACCCGTGTGTGTGTGTAAACCCGTGTGTGTGTAAACCCATGTGTGTGTGTGTAAACCCATGTGTGTGTAAACCCATGTGTGTGTAAACCCGTGTGTGTGTGTAAACCCGTGTGTGTGTAAACCTGTGTGTGTGTAAACCCGTGTGTGTGTAAACCCGTGTGTGTGTAAACCCGTGTGTGTGTAAACCCGTGTGTGTGTAAACCCGTGTGTGTGTGTAAACCCGTGTGTGTGTAAACCCATGTGTGTGTGTAAACCCGTGTGTGTGTAAACCCGTGTGTGTGTAAACCCGTGTGTGTGTAAACCCGTGTGTGTGTAAACCCGTGTGTGTGTAAACCCGTGTGTGTGTGATTGCTTATCTTGACATGCAAACATTTACAATGTGTGACAGAATCTACGTCAGCATAATTTCCTTAATTTCACAAAAATGCGGTAATGAAATGTGACATTTATTTAGATGAGTGTCGCTCATAGGTCTGTATCCCAAATGGCACCCTATTCCCTATTTATAGTGTACTTATTTTGGTCAAAAGTAGTGCGCTTGGAAGTAGGGTGCCATTTGGTTCAGCCCCATAGCTTTCCAGGTAGCTGAAGCTGAGATAAGTAAAGGTTGAATTAGCTTCTGTCCAGGTACTGATTCCTATCTATCACTAAGGTCACTTCGCTATATAATAATAATTATTGTTCAGGGTTTTGAATACATAGAACATATATAGGGCCACATGTTTTACAGCCACAGTTTGCACCCTTTTTCCCCCTACATAGTGCACTATTTTTGACCAGGGCCCATGGCACCCTATTCCCTATATAGTGCACTACTTTTAACCAGAAACTTATGGGCCCTAGTCAAATGTAGTGCATTTTGTAGTGAAGAGGGTGCCATTTGGGATGGAAACCTTCTGGTACAGCACTGAAAGATTGTCCTCTCCCGACTGACTGCCATCCTACTGAATATTCCTGAATTATTTCCGTGTATTACAACAGGAGCAATCCATGGTGCTGATGTTAACAGTATATCCTTCTCAATCGATTGCTCAGTTTGACCGGGCGGCCATTTTCTAGGGAAGAGTCTTGGTGGTTCCAAACTTCTTCCATTTAAGAATGATGGAGGCCACTGTTTTCTTGGGGATCTTCAATGCTGGTAGATATTTTTTGGTACCCTTCCCCAGATCTGTGCCTCAACACAATCCTGTCTCGGAGCTCTACGGACAATTCCTTCGACCTCGTGGCTTGGTTTTTGCTCTGACATGCACTGTCAACTGTGGGACCTTATATAGACAGGTGTGTGCCTTTCCAAATCATGTCCAATCAATTGAATTTACCACAGGTGGACTCCAATTAAGTTGTAGAAACATCTCAAGGATGATCAATGGAAACAGGATGCATCTGAACTCAATTTAGAGTCTCATAGGAAAGGGTCTGAATACTAATGTAAATAAGGTATTTCAGTTTTTTGTTTTGTTTTATATACGTTTACAAAAAAATCTAAAAGCCTGTTTTCGCTTAGTCATTATGGGGTATTGTGTGTAGATAGATGAGCGGAAAAGTAAAAAAACTAAACATTTTAGAACAAAGCTGATAACGTAACAAAATGTGGAAAAAGTCAAGGGGTCTGAATACTTTACGATTTCACTGTACAACACCATTGCCAGAACGCCCCCCCCCCCCCCCAAAAAAATTTGGGACAGATTTTTGGCCTATAAAATGTGTTCATTATGATTAAGTTCGATGCCCACCGGGAATTACTTTAAAGTTCGTTACAAATTGACATATTTAATTATTTAATAGTGATCCATTCTGACAACTACATTTTTCATCACACAGGACCACATGCAGACACAGACCAATCACGGGCCGGCAGGCTCTCTTTAAAGCAGAATGAAAATGACTACATTGACCACGATCCTTTGCTACACTGAACAAAAATATAAACGCAACATATTTCATGAGCTGAAATAAAAGATCCCAGAAATTGTTCATACGCACAAAAAGCGCATTTCTCTCAAATGTTGTGCACAAATTAATTTACATCCCTGTTAGTGAGCATTTGTCCTTTGCCAAGATAATCCATCCACCTGACAGGTGTGGCATATCAAGAAGCTGATTAAATCATTACACAGGTGTCATTACATCAGCATAATCATTACACAGGTGCACCTTGTGCCGGGTACAATAAAAGGCCACTCTAAAATGTGCAATTTTGTCACTTAACACAATGCCACAGATGTTTCAAGTTTTGATCGAGTGCGCAATTGGCACGCTGACTGCAGGAATGTCCACCAGAGTTTTTAGCAGAGAATTGAATATTAATTTCTCTTGTGGTTATATATTTGTTCAGAATAGTTACGGCTACTTTCACCATGATCCTTAGTGATTTTTTTTGGTGCCATTCAGTCCCATTCAGCAATATGGCGCTTCAGATTCAAATAATTCTGTTTTCATGCGCCATCGGGAGTTTACGTGGGTAACATCAGCGCTATCACCATCCAATGGTTGTAACGGCTACGGTGGGGGCAGTACATTTTATACTGTTTTTTTATTTTTTTACATTAATAAGAGAAACCATTTCTCTAACACTCTCAGGTTCTGAGCAGAACCACGGCCCAGCCCTCCAGAACCTTATTGATTGGTGTGACAGTACGCTGCTGGAGTTGAATGTCTCCAAGACTAAATAAATGGTTGTCGACTTCAAGAGGAAGTCCCCCCCAGGATGGAGCAAGTGATCATCCCTTGTGAGGAGGTGAACATCTTGGTACCATCTTTGATAACACCCTAAAAAAAAAAAAAAAAAAAAACACAGACACCATCATCAAACAACCTTTAGCATAGACAATACTTCCTCAGGAAACTGAATTGATTCACAGTGTCCACAAATCAATATCGCAAACCTTTTCCAGTTCTTTCATTTGAGAGCGGTTCTGTTGCTTTATGCAGGTTCACATCCCTTCTTTTTGTTGTTGTCAAGAACAGGAACCGCCTCCAAGCCATTGTGAACACCTGCTGTACGATCACCTCTCGGAAGTCTGGCTTCATTCTGTGAGCAGCAGGCCAGGAGGACGACCTATGACCCCCCTGGGGGACAACACCCGTGTCCTCGACCCGCAGTTCCAACTGCTCCGACTCGGACGCCCCCCCCCCCCTGCGCTGTCTCAAGTGCTCCACCAATAGGAGCAGGGCCTCGTTTGTGCCCGAGGCCATCATCCACCAGGTTAACAAGACCATTAACTGATGCCTTAATAAATACTTATATTTATTTTGTTATACTGTTAGTGTGTGTTTGTCCTGTCCCCGTCAACTCCAAATGAGTTGCCCCTTGAAGGATGAAGTTGTATTGTATAAACATACAAATATGTATTTTACAGTTATAAGGAAGGTGAAATCTTATAGCTAGTCGTTTTATAGTTTTATTATAGTATATTTAGAAAGCATATAAGCAAAGTCAAGCATTATATAGTTTTGCTGAGGAGGAAACGCATCGTATAAAATATTTCATATGAGCTTGTGGCCTCAAAAGTGACTACACCTCAGCAATGTATAAAATGTTATCACCAGAAAGGTGAGATTTGAACATTTCTTCATTACTAGTTATTGTTTATGGCCCCCTGTCATGAGAAATAGGCCTAATTACCTTTTTGAGGGATTACATGGATTACATTTTAGATTACATTTTAGAGATTTAACCTAGGAGCTGTGTAGGTGTTATCTTGACATCGGGGCTGTCTCAAATTGCACACCCTTATCCCTAATATAGTGCACTCTTTTTAATCAGAGCCCTATAGATCCTGGTCAAAAAATAGTGAACTACATAGGTAATAGGAGGGTGCCATTTGGAATGCAGCCTTAATAACTCTAATAGATTTACAAGGCAAACACTGCTAATAGAACAAAGGCTTGAGGGCCTTCTGACAGACACTTCTACACAAAACTACCTAGCCGTTAGTTCTGTAATTAATGTATGTAATTCTTGATCTCTTTTTAATTAATTTGTGTTGATCTAATTAAGGCCTGTGCTTCTAATTCCTTAATGAGACACGCTGCTGTAACTTCACATAGCTGATAAAGTAGTAGGGGGTGTGGGGGAGGAGAGAAGACGTGGACTAAAGTAGAGAGAGTAGAAAGGAGACAGGAAGAGAGAAGAGGGAGTTAAAGGAGACAGGAAGAGAGAAGAGGGAGATGAAGGAGACAGGAAGAGAGAAGAGGGAGATAAAGGAGACAGGAAGAGAGAAGAGGGAGTAGAAAGGAGACAGGAAGAGAGAAGAGGGAGTTAAAGGAGACAGGAAGAGAGAAGAGGGAGTTAAAGGAGACAGGAAGAGAGAAGAGGGAGATAAAGGAGACAGGAAGAGAGAAGAGGGAGATAAAGGAGACAGGAAGAGAGAAGAGGGAGATAAAGGAGACAGGAAGAGAGAAGAGGGAGATAAAGGAGACAGGAAGAGAGAAGAGGGAGTTAAAGGAGACAGGAAGAGAGAAGAGGGAGTTAAAGGAGACAGGAAGAGAGAAGAGGGAGATAAAGGAGACAGGAAGAGAGAAGAGGGAGATAAAGGAGACAGGAAGAGAGAAGAGGGAGTTAAAGGAGACAGGAAGAGAGAAGAGGGAGTTAAAGGAGACAGGAAGAGAGAAGAGGGAGTTAAAGGAGACAGGAAGAGAGAAGAGGGAGTTAAAGGAGACAGGAAGAGAGAAGAGGGAGTTAAAGGAGACAGGAAGAGAGAAGAGGGAGTTAAAGGACACAGGAAGAGAGAAGAGGGAGATAAAGGAGACAGGAAGAGAGAAGAGGGAGATAAAGGAGACAGGAAGAGAGAAGAGGGAGATAAAGGAGACAGGAAGAGAGAAGAGGGAGATAAGGAGCCTCCTTCTCCTCCATGTTAACCTAGAGATAAATAACAGTATAACATATTTTTCTCCCTCTTCTGTGAAAACATGTTTTTACAACTTTTTGTGAATGTATTGAAAATGAAATACAGAAATATCTAGTTTACATAAGTATTCACACTCCTCAATACATGTTACCTTTGGCAGTGTACAATTTTTGTAGATTACATTTTTTTTTATTCTTCAAGCTCTGTCAAGTTGGTTGTTGATCATTGCTAGATTATTTTCCAGTGTATATTTGGCCTTTTGTTTTAGGCTAAAGTCCTGCTGAACGGTGAATTTGTATCCCAGTGTCTGTTGGAAAGCAGACTGAAACAGGTTTTCCTCTAGGATTTTGCCTGTGCTTAGCTCTATTCCATTTAATTTTATTGCAACAAATTAGACCTTGCCGTTGGCAAGCATACCAATAACATGAAGCAGCCGCCATCATGCTTGAAAATATAAAGAGTTGTACTCATTCTTTTGCCACATTCTTTGCCGTTTTACTTTAGTGCCTTATTGCAAACAGGATGCATGTTTTGGAATATTTTTCACTCCTTATAGGATTCCTTCTTATCACTCAGTCATTTAGGTTAGTATTGTGGAGTAACTATAATGTGGTTGATCAACCCTCCGTTTTCTCCTATCACAGCCATGAAACTCTACAACTGTTTTAATGTCACCATTGGCCTCATGGTGAAATCCCTGAGTGGTTTCCTTCCTCTCCGGCAACTGAGTTAGGAAGTGCGCCTTTTATCTTTGTAGTGACTGGTTGTATTGATACACCAGCCAAAGTGGAGTGACAGTAGAGAGGTCTCTCAGCCCATCTCCCTCTCTCCCTCTCCTGCTGTTTGCTCTAAACTCTAAGTAATGGAACATTACGATATCACTGTTCTACAGGGGGTCAATGAGTTGAGGTGTGATCATTAATTAACCTCATGTGATAATTGAATGACCTTATAGCTGGTTATAAAAAGACTGTGCTACATGGGGCATCGTAATGGATGACACAATGTTACGGCTGATGTCTCCAATATGGTGAGCAGCCAGGGACAATGTTACGGCTGATGTCTCTACTATGGTGAGCAGCCAGGGACAATGTTACGGCTGATGTCTCCAATATGGTGAGCAGCCAGGGACAATGTTACGGCTGATGTCTTCAATATGGTGTGTAGCCAGGGACAATGTTACGGCTGATGTCTCCAATATGGTGAGCAGCCAGGGACAATGTTATGGCTGATGTCTCCAATATGGTGAGCAGCCAGGGACAATGTTACGGCTGATGTCTCCAATATGGTGAGTAGCCAGGGACAATGTTATGGCTGATGTCTCCAATATGGTGAGTAGCCAGGGACAATGTTATGGCTGATGTCTCCAATATGGTGAGTAGCCAGGTACAATGTTATGGCTGATGTCTCCAATATGGTGAGCAGCCAGGGACAATGTTATGGCTGATGTCTCCAATATGGTGAGCAGCCAGGGACAATGTTACGGCTAATGTCTCCAATATGGTGAGCAGCCAGGGACAATGTTACGGCTGATGTCTCCAATATGGTGTGCAGCCAAGGACAATGTTACGGCTAATGTCTCCAATATGGTGAGCAGCCAGGGATAATGTTATGGCTGACGTCTCCAAAATGATGTGCAGCCAGGGACAATGTTACGGCTGATGTCTCCAATATGGTGTGTAGCCAGGGACAATGTTACGGCTGATGTCTCCAATATGGTGTGTAGCCAGGGACAATGTTACGGCTGATGTCTCCAATATGGTGAGCAGCCAGGGACAATGTTATGGCTGATGTCTCCAATATGGTGAGCAGCCAGGGACAATGTTACGGCTGATGTCTCCAATATGGTGAGCAGCCAGGGACAATGTTACGGCTGATGTCTACAATATGGTGAGCAGCCAGGGACAATGTTACGGCTGATGTCTCCAATATGGTGAGCAGCCAGGGACAATGTTACGGCTGATGTCTCCAATATGGTGAGTAGCCAGGGACAATGTTACGGCTGATGTCTCCAATATGGTGTGCAGCCAGGGACAATGTTATGACTAAACTATAGTCACTGTTACTAGCCTCCCCCCAATACCCTGAACTATAGTCACTGTTACTAGCCTCCCCCCAGTACACTGAACTATAGTCACTGTTACTAGTCTCCCCCCAGTACCCTGAACTATAGTCACTGTTACTAGCCTCCCCCCAGTACACTGAACTATAGTCACTGTTACTAGCCTCCCCCAGTACCCTGAACTATAGTCACTGTTACTAGCCTCCCCCCAGTACCCTGAACTATAGTCACTGTTACTAGCCTCCACCCAGTACCCTGAACTATAGTCACTGTTACTAGTCTCCCCCAGTACCCTGAACTATAGTCACTGTTACTAGTCTCCACCCAGTACCCTGCCCTGAACTATAGTCACTGTTACAAGTCTCCCCCCAGTACCCTGAACTATAGTCACTGTTACTAGCCTCCCCCCAGTACCCTGAACTATAGTCACTGTTACTAGCCTCCCCCAGTACCCTGAACTATAGTCACTGTTACTAGCCTCCACCCAGTACCCTGAACTATAGTCCCTGTTACTAGTCTCCCCCCAGTACCCTGAACTATAGTCACTGTTACTAGCCTCCCCCCAGTACCCTGAACTATAGTCACTGTTACTAGCCTCCCCCCAGTACACTGAACTATAGTCACTGTTACTAGCCTCCCCCAGTACCCTGAACTATAGTCACTGTTACTAGCCTCCCCCCAGTACACTGAACTATAGTCACTGTTACTAGCCTCCCCCAGTACCCTGAACTATAGTCACTGTTACTAGCCTCCACCCAGTACCCTGAACTATAGTCACTGTTTCTAGCCTCCCCCAGTACCCTGCCCTGAACTATAGTCACTGTTACTAGCCTCCACCCAGTACCCTGAACTATAGTCACTGTTACTAGTCTCCCCCCAATACCCTGAACTATAGTCACTGTTACTAGCCTCCCCCCAGTACCCTGAACTATAGTCACTGTTACTAGCCTCCACCCAGTACCCTGAACTATAGTCACTGTTACTAGCCTCCCCCAGTACCCTGCTCTAATCTGTAGTCACTGTTACTAGCCTCCCCAGTACCCTGCCCTAAACTATAGTCACTGTTACTAGCCTCCCCCAGTTCCCTGCCCTGAACTATAGTCACTGTTACTAGCCTCCCCCCAGTACCCTGAACTATAGTCACTGTTACTAGTCTCCCCCAGTACCCTGAACTATAGTCACTGTTACTAGTCTCCACCCAGTACCCTGCCCTGAACTATAGTCACTGTTACAAGTCTCCCCCCAGTACCCTGAACTATAGTCACTGTTACTAGCCTCCCCCCAGTACCCTGAACTATAGTCACTGTTACTAGCCTCCCCCAGTACCCTGAACTATAGTCACTGTTACTAGTCTCCCCCAGTACCCTGAACTATAGTCACTGTTACTAGCCTCCCCCCAGTACCCTGAACTATAGTCACTGTTACTAGTCTCCCCCCAGTACCCTGAACTATAGTCACTGTTACTAGCCTCCCCCAGTACCCTGAACTATAGTCACTGTTACTAGTCTCCCCCCAGTACCCTGAACTATAGTCACTGTTACTAGCCTCCCCCAGTACCCTGCCCTGCACTATGGTCACTGTTACTAGCCTCCCCCCAGTACCCTGCCCTGAACTATAGTCACTGTTACTAGTCTCCCCCCAGTACCCTGAACTATAGTCACTGTTACTAGCCTCCCCCCAGTACCCTGAACTATAGTCACTGTTACTAGCCTCCCCCCAGTACCCTGAACTATAGTCACTGTTACTAGCCTCCCCCAGTACCCTGAACTATAGTCACTGTTACTAGCCTCCCCCAGTACCCTGAACTATAGTCACTGTTACTAGTCTCCCCCAGTACCCTGAACTATAGTCACTGTTACTAGCCTCCCCCAGTACCCTGAACTATAGTCACTGTTACTAGTCTCCCCCAGTACCCTGAACTATAGTCACTGTTACTAGTCTCCCCCCAGTACCCTGAACTATAGTCACTGTTACTAGCCTCCCCCAGTACCCTGAACTATAGTCACTGTTACTAGTCTCCCCCAGTACCCTGAACTATAGTCACTGTTACTAGTCTCCCCCCAGTACCCTGAACTATAGTCACTGTTACTAGCCTCCCCCCAGTACCCTGAACTATAGTCACTGTTACTAGCCTCCCCCAGTACCCTGAACTATAGTCACTGTTACTAGTCTCCCCCAGTACCCTGAACTATAGTCACTGTTACTAGCCTCCCCCCAGTACCCTGAACTATAGTCACTGTTACTAGGCTCCCCCCAGTACCTGTCGTGGAAAACATTTCAAATACAACGCTTATCAGAACTTGTAAATTCAAACATGCTCTTTATTACAACTGTACAGACAACTGGCATGTCCCCGCGGAACACACCCCGCGGAACACACCCCGCTTCCCAACCCCGGTTCCAACATTTATACATAAATAGCATATGGGTCCACCCCATATGCAAATAAGCATACTTCCCCTAATTCTTCCTGCCATCATTATCTTTTTAGTTCAGGCTTCCTGCTTGTTCACGCCTACTAACGCCCATTATCTGCTTTCAGTTAAATTATAATAGTGGCCAGACCCATGCTTGTCTTAAAAATAATATATGTCCATCTATCCTCTAGGCCTATGACTCAACCCTGTATTTAATTCAATGCCCCAGCATGTTCTCTGGTATGTCCTTATTGGAATTGGCAGACTCTATGTCTCTTCTTATCATTAGTGTCCAGTTGCCTTAGGCATATTTCTCTGGTATGTGTGCTTTTAGTGGAATGTGTAGACTATAAGTCTAGTGTGTCCAATTGTTTTAGGTGCCCATGTGTCTGGTCAGTCTGTCAGCACAATGGAGAAAATAAGAGGGCCAGAACGTCCCTTAGTATATCTCCATTACCAGTCTCATGATCAACGTGAACATGTGGTTCGTTACTTTAATGTTCAGCTGTCTTATGTCTTTATATGTTATCCATGTGTCTTATGTTACTACTACAATCCCCCCTCTGGGGCTATTTAGCCACATAAATGATACAAATAAGACTTTGGGATAGTAAATGAAAATACCTATGATAAACAAGAAAATACAAAAAATTAAAACAAAGTGAAGCATATAAACCAACTAGACCAAACATCTCCAATGTGAAATAGGAGTAAAAGATCCAATCAGAAACATTAAAGAAAACCTAACTAGACCAAACATCTCCAATTTTCATAAGAGTAAAAGATCTAATTAGAAACATGAAAGAAAACCTAACTAGACAAAACATTTCAACATTATCCCCCCGTGCAGACACCTACCAACCTTTGTTAGATGATTTAATACATGGTCCATAGACACTTGTAACCGGAATACCCTCTGTCACCTAACATGTTTTTGTAAAATGATCCTATTTTTAGAAGGCAAAACTAACTTTAATTAAAAGAAAATATATATGTTCATCGATATATATATAAAAATTCAAAGAAACATACAAAGAACACAAAGCATTAGGCCAAATAAAAATGCTAAAACCCCATTATCTAGGAGCACAGTCCTCATCCTTACAAATAAGACAGTGAACTGCTTGGTAAGGGAGGTCGATGTCATCTTAGTGGTAGCTACTGTGGTCATCACAGCAGCCGCCACCCTTGTTGTTGTCACAGGTTCTTCCTGTTCAGGTGCAGGGTTAGGATCAATCTTAATGACCGTGGTGCTACTCCCTTCGGTCACTGTTGTTCTTGCTATTTCAACTATTAATTCTTCACCTTCAACTGGTTCAATCTGATACATGATGAGCACCCTCTCGTCTTTTTCTTTGATTAATGTCAGGTCACATCCTTTCGGATCCCAAACAACTTGTCCCTTTGTTTGGTGATGTGTCCATCCACAGAGTGCCATCTCCGGTAAGGGTTTGATCCTTATGATTGAGATAGACTTCAGTTCTCCTGCTTCTGTTATAAGTTGAGGTGGAACAGAGATTCCTACCTTGTCAGTCTTTTTGGATTGTTCGGCTGATTCCTTTCTTCTCTTCCTGCTTCCACCATACCTCTTGATTGTGCATTAGTCTGTTGGTTCTATACTAGCATTCACTGTTACTTCTGTTATGTCAATGTCATTATTCTTTTGTTGTTCTAACTTCAATTGTCTGTAAAGGAGACCATTCAAAAGTTTAAAAGTCAATTGTGGGGAAATCCCCATTTTCTTCAGCTTGCAGGACTTTTCCTCCTCTTTCTTCACCTGAGGCTCCCTCCTCAGGCCGGACTTAACTTCCATCTGGAAGGTTTCAATTTTTAGGGAAAAGATGTTCTCATTCTGTGCCTTGTGAGGCCTCTCCTCCTCTTATGGGTGCATTAGTCAGTGCACTTGTCGTATTTTGGCTTTCACTTCATTTGCTGTTTTCTTGGCTCCTCCCTGGCGTCTCAATCGTTTCCGCTGCTCCTGCTCCCTCCGGGCTCCCTCCTGGTGAATCAGCATCCTCTGTGTCCTCATCTCTATGTGGTTGTATCCTTCTCTCTGTTGGGACTCAGCTGCAGTGGTTCAGATGGTACCACGTCTGGCTTCCTTTCACTTTGACGGCCGTTCTTGTTGCTTTGGCCACCTCATAGGGTCCTTCTCTTCTTGGTTGATCCCACTTCCTCCGGAACACTCGAACGTGGACTAGATCTCCTGGTATCACTGGGAGAGGTCCTTCTGGTCCCCTTGGATCATCAGACGCAGAACCTCTCGTCCTGGTTCAGGTTTCTGCCTACTTTCTGTGAGGCATTCATACTTAGAGACTTATGGCCTCTGTTCTATGATTGCACCATACATCCTCTTACTTCCATCACTCATCACACAACAAACTGACATTCCAGCTGAAGCTGGCGAACCCCTCTCCTTCTGTTTTCCTAGACATAAGACTTGGAAAACAACAGACAAAACATAACAGCATTGACAATGTTATGTGTTATGCATAAATATATTCATGCAAACTGAAATCTGAGACCATGACAATTCCCACTCTCTCTTTACCTGACTCTATGCCTCCAGGATACTTTTCTGCTGGACTCCACAAAAATAAAAGCCCTAAAAAGCTTCCTCATGCTTCCACCCAGTCTTCCCCTTTCGGCCCCAGGTTCTGAGAGGTGTTCCCAAATCATGTCAATTTTTACTTAGTTTCCCATCTGCTCCATTTTAACTGATAATCATGTGCATAACCTACAATTAACATTATCTCTTCTTGAATTAATTCAACACTGTTTATGCTTTCATATCAATCCCTTTAACATGTTTGTTTAGAGTATAATATCCTATCATCTATTCTTTTTCACATGATGTATTAAAAAATGAAACAAGTAACCCCCAATCTCAACCCAGTATGTCTATAGTGGAATCTAGTCTCTCTCTCTTTCTCTCTGATTCCACGTCCTCTGTCATGGTGTTTTCAAGCTCACCCTTTATTCAGCTGGACCTCACTTCTCGTGAGACTTATGTACCCACCAAAGAGAAACATGAAGAACTTTACCACTGCAGTGTTGTAAGAAGTATACCACCAGCCTGGTGTATCTTGATGTACACTCAGTCTCCAGAATGCAGCCCAAGCCCTTCCATTTCTGGCTGTTTTTTCCTGAGGACATACACACTAACACATGGGTTATTTCCTGACAACATTAGCAAGATCACTAAATCTTAATTTTTAATAACAGCCCTATGTAACCATTCTGCCTCAAATACCTGGCCTCCTGCCACAGAAATATTCAATGATAGTCAAATGATGTTCCCTACATCAACTGCTGTACAATAACATGTAATCAGTCAAATGTCTTCCAGTTGGATTAATATCCAATCCTATCAAAACTAAGTAATAAGTTTCTTAAACTTTTGCTCTAGTGTTCAAAATGCCACCACTTATTCTTTTTACCATATCTTTAGATATGTGCATTGTTCTATTTACTTTAGAATTGTCCCTATATTTTACACAGCCAGCTGTCTTTCCTTTTCTGTGAATTATCTCTATTATTATACATAGTTTCTAGAAATAACACCCCTTCACTATCATTACCTTCATTTATGAGTCCCCTAACCCATAACAGCCATTGTTTGATACATACTTAAAACATCCTTAAGTCAATTTATATATCATTTATATCAGTATCAGTCCCTCCTCAGGAACATATACACAACCTTATGTTCCTCAAAACAAAAATAAATTGACCAAACGAGAAAAAGAGAAAAAAATAAAAATAAAATTATAATAATTACACATTTGCAATAAATTTCCACTATTTGTAATGTAATTAAACCTGGAGAAAACGTCCATCTGTTTCATTCTATGCCCATGTTATTATTGGTCTCTTTCTTCTTCATTCTTGGGTATCATCGCACAACAGACTACCTTTTTATTCAATTACTTATATTATTATATTTTATCATTACAATTCCAATGGCATTATAAAACAAAAGAAACAAAAAAAACCTTTAATCTAATATTCTGTAAGTTTTGTCAACCACCTTGTCTCAGGATTAGTTTCCAGAGCTTCCCTAGGCCTATTAAATTTAAACAGTTCTATATCTAAATAACTAAACAGTTATTTCTTAAATACATTTTCCAACCCAATATTCAGGATAACAGTCCTTAGTGTTTACTTTAACTCAAATTTGACCTTATCTATTCAATACACAACATCCCTTTAATAATTAACATTTATACTAAACACTTTAAATACCAGTATTATCTATTTTCCAATAGCCCCTTTGTCTCAGTTTTTCTCTCATTTGTGGCCTGATAATAAAAGTTCAATACCCCAATTCCTTTAATTCATAATTCACCCTGGCCCATATCATTTCAACATGTCTATTATTTGATACAGTTCACAGGTCATCAGACACAGTTGTCCCTCACTATTCAGTCGATTAGGGTGGGTATGAGCTCCACACCCACTTGTGGTGATATTCTCTCCCATGCCTTAAAGCATTCTGACGTCACCTTCTTATGATAACTCCCTTATTCCACCAGTGTTCTCTCAGATGAATTACAGATGATGTATTTATCAACAAAACCCTTACAGAAACCCACACTCCAATAAACTCTTTGAAATAACTTTCAACACTTTTTATATGCATAATGAACAAAACACATTTGTGTATTTACCCAAAGACCATAACCCCAAGGAACTGATAATTTTACCTATGAACACATGTTATATCAAAAAAACAAAAATAAACCTATTCCGAATAACTTATTCAATTGAAGGGTACAACTCTTCATAATTTTCCCAGGGACAAAATAGATTTTCAAAGTAATTATACATTCTGAATAGAGTCTTGTGTCTTTTAATCATTTAAAAATTAAATCCCACCTGTTCCAACAATTTCTAGTAAAAGGTGATCAGTCTTTCACAGGAAATTCTTAGGAATCAGGGCATTTTGAAACCATTAAAATGTTTCCACTCCCCTTTCTTTAGGAACAACTTAAATACATTTTTCAAAAAATAATTCCATCATTCTGCATACCCAAATTGAAACTGAAGTGGAAAAAGCCCTTCCAATAAATCTACTAATGTATATTCATTCCCAGTACATGGTGCACTTACTAGTAAACCATAGCCAATAGCACACAGGGACTGGACTCACTTATCCAGAACTCTATTTATTAGCCTTATCCAGATATTTTTATTTTTAAAGCGTCTGACTTTAATTAACTGCTTTCCACAGTAATGCAGACTCCAATGATATTTTGACCAGAGAAGATTAAACCCTTTTATTTTTTCCTGGAAAAGAAAGTATACATATCGTTAATTTCACAACGTCAGCTTTTAATCTGCAAATAGTTTTTATTCCATAAACGTCTTAACATTTTTCAGAGAATGACGGTATAGAATGTCTAACAATTAAAATTCCATCTGTACTCTACTATATGTCAAGTCAAACGTGATCTAATACTTCTTCTTGACCACATATAAACTGTAATCTCTATGAACCAATCATTGTTCGCTCAGAGACAATACACCGCCAAGTAAAAATTCCATTCACACTAACCTCAAACCGATTAGTTGTTTGTTATTTTGACAAGGAAATGAACTCTCGTATATCGGCATTTCCTGCTACCGCACTAAATTCTAGTGTCACCTTACACTAATTTTCCCCATATTCCGCTATATCCATATTCAAAACAGGAACTATTTTCTTATTCGTTTTTAGATATTGTCAATAGTTCTACTAATCACCCGCACGTCTGCGAGGACGAGTGGAACCACATTTGTCTTTTATAGTAATGTATTTTCTGAAGATAGAATGTTACCGGGTAATGGCGTCCCCCATTATCCATTTTTTTCCTATTCAATCCGAAGTCGGTAGAACTAATGTGCGCGTCTTTCAGTGACTCCATGGCTTTTTAAAAACCCTCTATGCTAGGGAGAAACAATCATTTTTGTTTTCATACCACTATTTATTCATTTATTTTTCCTAAATACTCCCATACACCTTTTATTTATTATTTTTCCGAGGTAGAGCTAATTTCCTTTCCAATTAATAATTCATTTGTCACATCACTTAATTTCTCTTATCAAAGCCTACTCTTTATAGTACAGACATTATTTCTGAATACTACAGAAGACTTAATGTCTTATTCTAGTACAGTACTTCAAATATCACTGTGTTTTTCCCTTACAGATATCATTATTAATTCATTTTATCCGTTTGGTTTATTCTATTCTTATAGCTCTAATCAATTTTATGATTACATTTACATTACATTTAAGTCATTTAGCAGACTCTCTTATCCAGAGCGACTTACAAATTGGAAAGTTCATACATATTCATCCTGGTCCCCCCGTGGGAATTGAACACTCAACCCAGGCGTTGCAAGCACCATGCTCTACCAACTGAGCCACACAGGTCCACTGCCCGCTCCGTTAAGATCTCTATCTAACGTCTTACTTTTACCTTTATTTATTTATTTTATCTATACTTTCTTATCTCTTCTCTATATTCTTATTGTTTGATCCTATGGTCAATTTACTAGTGAGTCAAGCCTCAGTATTTTTTATACCCCTCTCTGCCCTTCAGACTATTTTTTAGACCGTAGCTTCTGTAGACACAGAGTGTCTGACGGCCTGTTTTGTCCTCTTTCTTTGTTTCACCGTACGCGAATTCTTAATGTGTCCTGGATTCCACTATTTATCTTAACCAACTTAGATTCGTTTTAACGTTATAGTACAATTTCAGTTTATTGGCGATTCTGTTTTCTCTTTTGTTACCCACTTCCTATTCGTATTATACTATTCGGTTAACGCCTTTTTAAGTATTTTTATTTATTATTTGTTTTGACACCTTTTAGTTATTCTTACCGCGGTCTCTTACCATTTTATCACATCAGTGTTTTTATCCTTGCTTATAACTTATTTTACTTCGATGTTTCTTAACTTCTTTCCCTCTGCCTAATAGCAGTTAACGGCACCCATCATCAACTCTACTCTGTCACAGGAGAGCTGCGCGCTCCCTCTCCTGGACGTTCTGCCTACACACACACAACTTGTCTTTCCTTCCTAATCTTCTATTTTTACACAGATCCACTCATTTCTTACAACATTCTCATTCATCCGTTTTATTTTTCACCTGTTCATTCAATCCCTTTGTTTTTACCTCAAAACAACTTAGTCTGTCTTTATTGACTTAATTCACTTCCACCTACATAAGCCTAGACTGCTAAGATTTCTACAATATGACAAGACTACTGTCTAATCGGATCAGCTTGTCTTCATATCCTATTCACCCCCCCAATACTGATCTTTTCTTCTATTATTAGAGTAGTATTGTGGCGTGACCTACTGAATTACAAAACCCTGTTAGCTAGACAGAGCGGTTTTTTATTCGCAGGATTTCTTTTGCATTTGAACGCCGCACAATCGGGCCAACGTTTTCCTGCACCTACATATTTCACCCGTACAGTCCTCCTTTCAGAGCGGAAACTATGAATATTTATTTAACTACTGATTTATGTTTTGACCGTATAAGTTACTTTTGCAGTTGAACGCCGCACAATCGGGCAAACGTTTTCCTACAACCTACTGATTTATGCTTTGACCGTATAAGCTACTTTTGCAGTTGAACGCCGCACAATCGGGCAAACGTTTTTCCTACAACCTAATATTTATAAGCTACTTTTGCAGTTGAACGCCGCACAATCGGGCTAACGTTCTTTCTGCCTTCTAAATATTCACCAACAGACCCTTCTGTCGAATATCCCACCCAATCAGACCTCTTTAAAAATGTTCCTTTTTTAAAGAGCGGTATCGTGGCTTCCTAACTACTTATTTATGCAGTTCTCTGTTATCTTTAGAGCCGTTATTCATAAGTAACCTGTCCAAGCATTCCTTCTACTAATTTTATTGAAGAGGTATTACAGGATTTTCTACCTACATTATCTGTTTTTACCGTATGGGCTGTCCCACATTATAGCCAGCCATCTCAGCCAGATGGCGCAAACAAGCGCATCATTTAAGCTACACATTCGAACGGTCTGATCAGAACGAGCGCATGCATGCCCACTCCGCTAAACACCTAACACAAGCAAAGTTCACATCGCCTATTCACTCATTCTCTATACATGCGCATGCATTTATATTTAATACAATTCCCCAAATTACACATACATGCAAATTTATTTGAATTCAAAAGTTCTTTCGTTTTTACTGGTTTCTTTTTAGGAAATTTGAAAGAGAGACTTACGTGGCGCCCCTCTCGCTGAGACAGGATCTCTGAAGCAATCCATACAAACATTTCAACTATGTAAGAACAAGCCTACCTTTTTATAGTTGTGGCCACATTGTTTGCAAGATTGTCCAAAGAAACTATCTCCAGCCCTGAACGCCATTCCTCAGTCCCTGTCCCTCCTGGCTAGCTCGCCAAATATGTCGTGGAAAACATTTCAAATACAACGCTTATCAGAACTTGTAAATTCAAACATGCTCTTTATTACAACTGTACAGACAACTGGCATGTCCCCGCGGAACACACCCCGCGGAACACACCCCGCTTCCCAACCCCGGTTCCAACATTTATACATAAATAGCATATGGGTCCACCCCATATGCAAATAAGCATACTTCCCCTAATTCTTCCTGCCATCATTATCTTTTTAGTTCAGGCTTCCTGCTTGTTCACGCCTACTAACGCCCATTATCTGCTTTCAGTTAAATTATAATAGTGGCCAGACCCATGCTTGTCTTAAAAATAATATATGTCCATCTATCCTCTAGGCCTATGACTCAACCCTGTATTTAATTCAATGCCCCAGCATGTTCTCTGGTATGTCCTTATTGGAATTGGCAGACTCTATGTCTCTTCTTATCATTAGTGTCCAGTTGCCTTAGGCATATTTCTCTGGTATGTGTGCTTTTAGTGGAATGTGTAGACTATAAGTCTAGTGTGTCCAATTGTTTTAGGTGCCCATGTGTCTGGTCAGTCTGTCAGCACAATGGAGAAAATAAGAGGGCCAGAACGTCCCTTAGTATATCTCCATTACCACAGTCTCATGATCAACGTGAACATGTGGTTCGTTACTTTAATGTTCAGCTGTCTTATGTCTTTATATGTTATCCATGTGTCTTATGTTACTACTACATACCCTGAACTATAGTCACTGTTACTAGTCTCCACCCAGTACCCTGAACTATAGTCACTGTTACTAGCCTCCCCCCAGTACCCTGAACTATAGTCACTGTTACTAGTCTCCCCCCAGTACCCTGAACTATAGTCACTGTTACTAGCCTCCCCCCAGTACCCTGAACTATAGTCACTGTTACTAGTCTCCACCCAGTACCCTGAACTATAGTCACTGTTACTAGCCTCCCCCCAGTACCCTGAACTATAGTCACTGTTACTAGTCTCCCCCCAGTACCCTGAACTATAGTCACTGTAACTAGCCTCCCCCCAGTACCCTGAACTATAGTCACTGTTACTAGCCTCCCCCCAGTACCCTGAACTATAGTCACTGTAACTAGCCTCCCCCCAGTACCCTGAACTATAGTCACTGTTAATAGTCTCCCCCCAGTACCCTGAACTATAGTCACTGTTACTAGCCTCCCCCCAGTACCCTGAACTATAGTCACTGTTACTAGCCTCCACCCAGTACCCTGAACTATAGTCACTGTTACTAGTCTCCCCCCAATACCCTGAACTATAGTCACTGTTACTAGCCTCCCCCCAGTACCCTGAACTATAGTCACTGTTACTAGCCTCCCCCAGTACCCTGCTCTAATCTGTAGTCACTGTTACTAGCCTCCCCAGTACCCTGCCCTAAACTATAGTCACTGTTACTAGCCTCCCCCAGTTCCCTGCCCTGAACTATAGTCACTGTTACTAGCCTCCCCCCAGTACCCTGAACTATAGTCACTGTTACTAGTCTCCCCCAGTACCCTGAACTATAGTCACTGTTACTAGCCTCCACCCAGTACCCTGCCCTGAACTATAGTCACTGTTACTAGTCTCCCCCCAGTACCCTGCCCTGAACTATAGTCACTGTTACTAGCCTCCCCCAGTACCCTGCCCTGAACTATAGTCACTGTAACTAGCCTCCCCCCAGTACCCTGAACTATAGTCCCTGTTACTAGTCTCCCCCCAGTACCCTGAACTATAGTCACTGTTACTAGCCTCCCCCCAGTACCCTGAACTATAGTCACTGTTACTAGCCTCCCCCAGTACCCTGAACTATAGTCACTGTTACTAGCCTCCCCCAGTACCCTGAACTATAGTCACTGTTACTAGTCTCCCCCAGTACCCTGAACTATAGTCACTGTTACTAGCCTCCCCCCAGTACCCTGAACTATAGTCCCTGTTACTAGTCTCCCCCCAGTACCCTGAACTATAGTCACTGTTACTAGCCTCCCCCAGTACCCTGAACTATAGTCACTGTTACTAGTCTCCCCCCAGTACCCTGAACTATAGTCACTGTTACTAGCCTCCCCCCAGTACCCTGCTCTAATCTGTAGTCAATGTTACTAGCCTCCCCCAGTACCCTGAACTATAGTCACTGTTACTAGTCTCCCCCAGTACCCTGAACTATAGTCAATGTTACTAGCCTCACCCCAGTACCCTGAACTATAGTCACTGTTACTAGTCTCCCCCCAGTACCCTGAACTATAGTCACTGTTACTAGCCTCCCCCAGTACCCTGCCCTGCACTATGGTCACTGTTACTAGCCTCCCCCCAGTACCCTGCCCTGAACTATAGTCACTGTTACTAGTCTCCCCCCAGTACCCTGAACTATAGTCACTGTTACTAGCCTCCCCCCAGTACCCTGCCCTGAACTATAGTCACTGTTACTAGTCTCCCCCAGTACCCTGAACTATAGTCACTGTTACTAGCCTCCCCCCAGTACCCTGAACTATAGTCACTGTTACTAGTCTCCCCCCAGTACCCTGAACTATAGTCACTGTTACTAGCCTCCCCCGGTACCCTGCCCTGAACTATAGTCACTGTTACTAGTCTCCCCCCAGTACCCTGAACTATAGTCACTGTTACTAGTCTCCCCCCAGTACCCTGAACTATAGTCACTGTTACTAGCCTCCCCCCAGTACCCTGAACTATAGTCACTGTTACTAGTCTCCCCTCAGTACCCTGAACTATAGTCACTGTTACTAGCCTCCCCCAGTACCCTGAACTATAGTCACTGTTACTAGCCTCCCCCCAGTACCCTGAACTATAGTCACTGTTACTAGCCTCCCCCAGTTCCCTGCCCTGAACTATAGTCACTGTTACTAGCCTCCACCCAGTACCCTGAACTATAGTCACTGTTACTAGCCTCCACCCAGTACCCTGAACTATAGTCACTGTTACTAGCCTCCCCCCAGTACCCTGAACTATAGTCACTCTTACTAGTCTCCCCCAGTACCCTGAACTATAGTCACTGTTACTAGTCTCCCCCCAGTACCCTGAACTATAGTCACTGTTACTAGTCTCCCCCAGTACCCTGCCCTGAACTATAGTCACTGTTACTAGCCTCCACCCAGTACCCTGAACTATAGTCACTGTTACTAGCCGCCCCCCAGTACCCTGAACTATAGTCACTGTTACTAGCCTCCCCCCAGTACCCTGAACTATAGTCACTGTTACTAGTCTCCCCCCAGTACCCTGAACTATAGTCACTGTTACAAGTCTCCCCCCAGTACCCTGAACTATAGTCACTGTTACTAGGCTCCACCCAGTACCCTGAACTATAGTCACTGTTACTAGCCTCCACCCAGTACCCTGAACTATAGTCACTGTTACTAGTCTCCCCCCAGTACCCTGAACTATAGTCACTGTTACAAGTCTCCCCCCAGTACCCTGAACTATAGTCACTGTTACTAGTCTCCACCCAGTACCCTGAACTATAGTCACTGTTACTAGTCTCCCCCCAGTACCCTGAACTATAGTCACTGTTACTAGCCTCCCCCAGTACCCTGAACTATACACACCATCCTATATAACTACTGTCTATACACACCATCCTATATACCTACTGTCTATACACGCCATCCTATATAACTACTGTCTATACACACCATCCTATATAACTGCTGTATATACACACCATCCTATATAACTACTGTCTATACACACCATCCTATATAACTACTGTCTATACACACCATCCTATATAACTACTGTCTATACACACCATCCTATATAACTACTGTCTATACACACCATCCTATATAACTACTGTCTATACACACCATCCTATATAACTACGGTCTATACTGTCTATACACACCATCCTATATAACTACTGTCTATACACACCATCCAATATAACTACTGTCTATACTGTCTATACACACCATCCTATATAACTACTGTCTATACTGTCTATACACACCATCCTATATAACTACTGTCTATACACACCATCCTATATAACTACTGTCTATACTGTCTATACACACCATCCTATATAACTACTGTCTATACACACCATCCTATATAACTACTGTCTATACTGTCTATACACACCATCCTATATAACTACTGTCTATACACACCATCCTTTATAACTACTGTCAATACACACCATCCTATATAACTACTGTCTATACTGTCTATACACACCATCCTATATAACTACTGTCTATACTGTCTATACACACCATCCTATATAACTACTGTCTATACACACCATCCTATATAACTACTGTCTATACACACCATCCTATATAACTACTGTCTATACACACCACCCTATATAACTACTGTCTATACTGTCTATACACACCATCCTATATAACTACTGTATATACACACCATCCTATATAACTACTGTCTATACACACCATCCTATATAACTACTGTCTATACACACCATCCTATATAACTACTGTCTATACTGTCTATACACACCATCCTATATAACTACTGTCTATACACACCATCCTATATAACTACTGTCTATACACACCATCCTATATAACTACTGTCTATACACACCATCCTATATAACTACTGTCTATACTGTCTATACACACCATCCTATATAACTACTGTCTATACACACCATCCTATATAACTACTGTCTATACTGTCTATACACACCATCCCATATAACTACTGTCTATACTGTCTATACACACCATCCTATATAACTACTGTTAATACACACCATCCTATATAACTACTGTCTATACACACCATCCTATATAACTACTGTCTATACACACCATCCTATATAACTACTGTCAATACACACCATCCTATATAACTACTGTCTATACACACCATCCTATATAACTACTGTCTATACACACCATCCTATATAACTACTGTCTATACACACCATCCTATATAACTACTGTCTATACTGTCTATACACACCATCCTATATAACTACTGTCTATACACACCATCCTATATAACTACTGTCTGTACACACCATCCTATATAACTACTGTCTATACACACCATCCTATATAACTACTGTCTATACTGTCTATACACACCATCCTATATAACTACTGTCTATACTGTCTATACACACCATCCTATATAACTACTGTCTATACACACCATCCTATATAACTACTGTCCATACTGTCTATACACACCATCCTATATAACTACTGTCTATACCGTCTATACACACCATCCTATATAACTACTGTCTATACACACCATCCTATATAACTACTGTCTATACACACCATCCAATATAACTACTGTCTATACACACCATCCTATATAACTACTGTCTATACACGCCATCCTATATAACTACTGTCTATACACACCATCCTATATAACTACTGTCTATATACACCATCCTGTATAACTACTGTCTATACTGTCTATACACACCAGCCTATATAACTACTGTCTATACTGTCTTTACACACCATCCTATATAACTACTGTCCATACACACCATCCTATATAACTACTGTCCATACACACCATCCTATATAACTACTGTCTATACACACCATCCTATATAACTACTGTCTATACACACCATCCTATATAACTACTGTCTATACACACCATCCTATATAACTACTGTCTATACACACCATCCTATATAACTACTGTCTATACTGTCTATACACACCATCCTATATAACTACTGTCTATACACACCATCCTATATAACTACTGTCTATACTGTCTATACACACCATCCTATATAACTACTGTCTATACTGTCTATACACACCATCCTATATAACTACTGTCTATACACACCATCCTATATAACTACTGTCTATACTGTCTATACACACCATCCTACATAACTACTGTCTATACACACCATCCTATATAACTACTGTCTATACTGTCTATACACACCATCCTATATAACTACTGTCTATACTGTCTATACACACCATCCTATATAACTACTGTCTATACACACCATCCTATATAACTACTGTCAATACACACCATCCTATATAACTACTGTCTATACTGTCTATACACACCATCCTATATAACTACTGTCTATACTGTCTATACACACCATCCTATATAACTACTGTCTATACACACCATCCTATATAACTACTGTCTATACACACCATCCTATATAACTACTGTCTATACACACCATCCTATATAACTACTGTCTATACTGTCTATACACACCATCCTATATAACTACTGTCTATACACACCATCCTATATAACTACTGTCTATACACACCATCCTATATAACTACTGTCTATACACACCATCCTATATAACTACTGTCTATACACACCATCCTATATAACTACTGTCTATACTGTCTATACACACCATCCTATATAACTACTGTCTATACACACCATCCTATATAACTACTGTCTATACTGTCTATACACACCATCCCATATAACTACTGTCTATACTGTCTATACACACCATCCTATATAACTACTGTCAATACACACCATCCTATATAACTACTGTCTATACACACCATCCTATATAACTACTGTCTATACACACCATCCTATATAACTACTGTCAATACACACCATCCTATATAACTACTGTCTATACACACCATCCTATATAACTACTGTCTATACACACCATCCTATATAACTACTGTCTATACACACCATCCTATATAACTACTGTCTATACTGTCTATACACACCATCCTATATAACTACTGTCTATACACACCATCCTATATAACTACTGTCTGTACACACCATCCTATATAACTACTGTCTATACACACCATCCTATATAACTACTGTCTATACTGTCTATACACACCATCCTATATAACTACTGTCTATACTGTCTATACACACCATCCTATATAACTACTGTCTATACACACCATCCTATATAACTACTGTCCATACTGTCTATACACACCATCCTATATAACTACTGTCTATACTGTCTATACACACCATCCTATATAACTACTGTCTATACACACCATCCTATATAACTACTGTCTATACACACCATCCTACATAACTACTGTCTATACACACCATCCTATATAACTACTGTCTATACACGCCATCCTATATAACTACTGTCTATACACACCATCCTATATAACTACTGTCTATACACACCATCCTATATAACTACTGTCTATACACACCATCCTATATAACTACTGTCTATACACACCATCCTATATAACTACTGTCTATACACACCATCCTATATAACTACTGTCTATACACACCATCCTATATAACTACTGTCTATACACACCATCCTATATAACTACTGTCTATACACACCATCCTATATAACTACTATCTATACACACCATCCTATATAACTACTGTCTATACACACCATCCTATATAACTACTGTCTATACACACCATCCTATATAACTACTGTCCATACACACCATCCTATATAACTACTGTCTATACACACCATCCTATATAACTACTGTCTATACACACCATCCTATATAACTACTGTCTATACACACCATCCTATATAACTACTGTCTATACACACCATCCTATATAACTACTGTCTATACTGTCTATACACACCATCCTATATAACTACTGTCTATACACACCATCCTATATAACTACTGTCTATACTGTCTATACACACCATCCTATATAACTACTGTCTATACTGTCTATACACACCATCCTATATAACTACTGTCTATACACACCATCCTATATAACTACTGTCTATACTGTCTATACACACCATCCTATATAACTACTGTCTATACACACCATCCTATATAACTACTGTCTATAGTGTCTATACACACCATCCTATATAACTACTGTCTATACACACCATCCTATATAACTACTGTCAATACACACCATCCTATATAACTACTGTCTATACTGTCTATACACACCATCCTATATAACTACTGTCTATACTGTCTATACACACCATCCTATATAACTACTGTCTATACACACCATCCTATATAACTACTGTCTATACACACCATCCTATATAACTACTGTCTATACACACCATCCTATATAACTACTGTCTATACTGTCTATACACACCATCCTATATAACTACTGTCTATACACACCATCCTATATAACTACTGTCTATACACACCATCCTATATAACTACTGTCTATACACACCATCCTATATAACTACTGTCTATACACACCATCCTATATAACTACTGTCTATACACACCATCCTATATAACTACTGTCTATACTGTCTATACACACCATCCTATATAACTACTGTCTATACACACCATCCTATATAACTACTGTCTATACTGTCTATACACACCATCCCATATAACTACTGTCTATACTGTCTATACACACCATCCTATATAACTACTGTCAATACACACCATCCTATATAACTACTGTCTATACACACCATCCTATATAACTACTGTCTATACACACCATCCTATATAACTACTGTCAATACACACCATCCTATATAACTACTGTCTATACACACCATCCTATATAACTACTGTCTATACACACCATCCTATATAACTACTGTCTATACACACCATCCTATATAACTACTGTCTATACTGTCTATACACACCATCCTATATAACTACTGTCTATACACACCATCCTATATAACTACTGTCTGTACACACCATCCTATATAACTACTGTCTATACACACCATCCTATATAACTACTGTCTATACTATCTATACACAACATCCTCTATAACTACTGTCTATACTGTCTATCCACACCATCCTATATAACTACTGTCTATACACACCATCCTATATAACTACTGTCCATACTGTCTATACACACCATCCTATATAACTACTGTCTATACTGTCTATACACACCATCCTATATAACTACTGTCTATACACACCATCCTATATAACTACTGTCTATACACACCATCCTACATAACTACTGTCTATACACACCATCCTATATAACTACTGTCTATACACGCCATCCTATATAACTACTGTCTATACACACCATCCTATATAACTACTGTCTATACACACCATCCTATATAACTACTGTCTATACACACCATCCTATATAACTACTGTCTAGACACACCATCCTATATAACTACTGTCTATACACACCATCCTATATAACTACTGTCTATACACACCATCCTATATAACTACTGTCTATACACACCATCCTATATAACTACTGTCTATACACACCATCCTATATAACTACTATCTATACACACCATCCTATATAACTACTGTCTATACACACCATCCTATATAACTACTGTCTATACACACCATCCTATATAACTACTGTCTATACACACCATTCTATATAACTACTGTCTATACACACCATCCTATATAACTACTGTCTATACTGTCTATACACACCATCCTATATAACTACTGTCTATACACACCATCCTATATAACTACTGTCTATACACACCATCCTATATAACTACTGTCTATACACACCATCCTATAAAACTACTGTCTATACTGTCTATACACACCATCCTATATAACTACTGTCTATACACACCATCCTATATAACTACTGTCTATACACACCATCCTATATAACTACTGTCTATACACACCATCCTATATAACTACTGTCTATACTGTCTATACACACCATCCTATATAACTACTGTCTATACACACCATCCTATATAACTACTGTCTATACACACCATCCTATATAACTACTGTCTAAACTGTCTATACACACCATC
This sequence comes from Salvelinus alpinus, assembly GCF_045679555.1. Lineage (NCBI taxonomy): Eukaryota > Metazoa > Chordata > Actinopteri > Salmoniformes > Salmonidae > Salvelinus > Salvelinus alpinus. The sequence continues at coordinate 51,791,248 of NC_092106.1, forward strand.
CTATATAACTACTGTCTATACACACCATCCTATATAACTACTGTCCATACTGTCTATACACACCATCCTATATAACTACTGTCTATACTGTCTATACACACCATCCTATATAACTACTATCTATACACACCATCCTATATAACTACTGTCCATAGGGTCAATACTGTTTATGACAGTATTCTATGTATATGTATTTATATAGTTATGTTCCGGTCTCTGACCTTGCTTCTTCTGATTTTTCTTAATTTCTTAATTTTTTTAAATTTTTTTATTATATGGGTAATGTTTTGTATTGCTAGGTATTACTGTACTGTTGGAGCTAGAAACACAAGCATTATGTATTACTGTTGGAGCTAGAAACACAAGCATTATGTATTTCTGTACTGTTGGAGCTAGAAACACAAGCATTATATATTACTGTACTGTTGGAGCTAGAAACACAAGCATTATATATTACTGTACTGTTGGAGCTAGAAACACAAGCATTATGTATTACTGTACTGTTGGAGCTAGAAACACAAGCATTATGTATTACTGTACTGTTGGAGCTAGAAACACAAGCATTATATATTACTGTACTGTTGGAGCTAGAAACACAAGCATTATGTATTACTGTACTGTTGGAGCTAGAATCACAAGCATTATATATTACTGTACTGTTGGAACTAGAAACACAAGCATTATATATTACTGTACTGTTGGAGCTAGAAACACAAGCATTATGTATTACTGTACTGTTGGAGCTAGAAACACAAGCATTATATATTACTGTACTGTTGGAACTAGAAACACAAGCATTATATATTACTGTACTGTTGGAGCTAGAAACACAAGCATTATATATTACTGTACTGTTGGAGCTAGAAACACAAGCATTAGATATTACTGTACTGTTGGAGCTAGAAACACAAGCATTATGTATTACTGTACTGTTGGAGCTAGAAACACAAGCATTATATATTACTGTACTGTTGGAGCTAGAAACACAAGCATTAGATATTACTGCACTGTTGGAGCTAGAAACACAAGCATTATATATTACTGTTGGAGCTAGAAACACAAGCATTATATATTACTGTACTGTTGGAGCTAGAAACACAAGCATTATATATTACTGTACTGTTGGAGCTAGAAACACAAGCATTATGTATTACTGTACTGTTGGAGCTAGAAACACAAGCATTATGTATTACTGTACTGTTGGAGCTAGAAACACAAGCATTATATATTACTGTACTGTTGGAGCTAGAAACACAAGCATTATGTATTACTGTACTGTTGGAGCTAGAAACACAAGCATTATATATTACTGTACTGTTGGAGCTAGAAACACAAGCATTATGTATTACTGTACTGTTGGAGCTAGAAACACAAGCATTATATATTACTGTTGGAGCTAGAAACACAAGCATTATATATTACTGTTGGAGCTAGGAACACAAGCATTATATATTACTGTTGGAGCTAGAAACACAAGCATTATATATTACTGTACTGTTGGAGCTAGAAACACAAGCATTATATATTACTGTACTGTTGGAGCTAGAAACACAAGCATTATGTATTACTGTACTGTTGGAGCTAGAAACACAAGGATTATATATTACTGTTGGAGCTTGGAACACAAGCATTATATATTACTGTTGGAGCTAGAAACACAAGCATTATATATTACTGTACTGTTGGAGCTAGAAACACAAGCATTATATATTACTGTACTGTTGGAGCTAGAAACACAAGCATTATGTATTACTGTACTGTTGGAGCTAGAAACACAAGCATTATATATTACTGTTGGAGCTAGAAACACAAGCATTATATATTACTGTACTGTTGGAGCTAGAAACACAAGCATTATATATCACTGTACTGTTGGAGCTAGAAACACAAGCATTATATATTACTGTACTGTTGGAGCTAGAAACACAAGCATTATGTATTACTGTACTGTTGGAGCTAGAAACACAAGCATTAGATATTACTGTACTGTTGGAGCTAGAAACACAAGCATTATGTATTACTGTACTGTTGGAGCTAGAAACACAAGCATTATGTATTACTGTACTGTTGGAGCTAGAAACACAAGCATTAGATATTACTGTACTGTTGGAGCTAGAAACACAAGCATTATGTATTACTGTACTGTTGGAGCTAGAAACACAAGCATTATATATTACTGTACTGTTGGAGCTAGAAACACAAGCATTATATATTACTGTACTGTTGGAGCTAGAAACACAAGCATTATATATTACTGTACTGTTGGAGCTAGAAACACAAGCATTATATATTACTGTACTGTTGGAGCTAGGAACACAAGCATTATATATTACTGTACTGTTGGAGCTAGAAACACAAGCATTATATATTACTGCACTGTTGGAGCTAGAAACACAAGCATTATATATTACTGTACTGTTGGAGCTAGAAACACAAGCATTATGTATTACTTTACTGTTGGAGCTAGAAACACAAGCATTTCAGTACACCTGCTATAACATCTTTCAAAGTGTGTACACATACAACGTCCTCTGAAGGAATTGCAGACATCCTGAAAACAGTGATATTTGTGAAGATATTAAATGAAACAATATGGATGTCCTACGTTCATTCTACTGACTTAAAGTCGTATTACTTTTCGTTGACTTGAAACTGAAAGACCACCTGTACATGCAGGTGGGGGGGGGGGGGGCTTGTATTTTAAACAGCCAAGAGACACCGGGGCCGGAGTACCTCATGGTCCTGCAGTTCACTCCAAGACCCCCCACGTCCTCAGGCCCCAGTTCTACCTCTCTCTGTTGCAGAAAGGAGAGAGGGAGACCTGAGCTCTGACAGTAAATCTCAGTAAGACCAAAATAATGGTCTTCCAAAAAAAAGTTCCAGTCGCCAGGAACCACAAATACAAATTCCATCTAGACAACGTTGCCCTAGAGCAACACAAAAAAAACTATACATACTTTGGCCTAAACATCAGCGCCACAGGTAACTTCCACAAAGCTGTGAACGATCTGAGAGACAAGGCAAGAAGGGCATTCTATGCCATCAAAAGAAACATAAAATTCAACATACCAATTAGGATCTGGCTAAAAACACTTGAATCCATTATAGAACCCATTGCCCTTTATGGCTGGCAGGTCTGGGGTCCGCTCACCAACCAAGAATTCACAAAATGGGACAAACACCAAATTGAGACCAAATAATTGTTGCAGAGCCGAATTAGTCCGAATCCCTCTAATTATCAAAATCCAGAAAAGAGCCGCTCAATTCTACAACCACCTAAAAGGAATCGATTCCCAAATCTTCCATAACAAAGCCCTCACCTACAGAGAGATGAACCTGGAGGAGAGTCCCCTAAGCAAGCTGGTCCTGGGGCTCTGTTCACAAACACAAACAGACCACACAGAGCCCCAGGACAGCAACACAATTAGACCCAACCAAATCATGTGAAAACAAAAAGATAATTACTTGACACATTGGAAAGAATTCACAAAAAAACTGAACAAACTAGAATGCTATTTGGCCCTAAACAAAGAGTAAGTACACAGTGGCAGAATACCTGACCACTGTGACTGACCCAAACTTAAGAAAAGCTTTGACTATGTACAGACTCAGTGAACATAGCCTTGCTATTGAGAAAGTCCGCCGTAGGCAGAACTGGCTCTCCAACCTCCTGCCAAATGTATGACCATATTAGAGACACCTATTTCCCTCAGATCACACAGACCCACAAAGAATTCAAAAACAAAGTCAATTTTGATAAACTCCCATATCTACTGGGAGAAATACCACAGTGTGCCATCACAGCAGCAAGATGTGTGACCTGTTGCCACAAGAAAAGGGCAACCAGTGAAGGACAAACACCATTCTAAATACAAACCATATTTATGTTTATTTATTTTCCCTTGTGTACTTTAACTATTTGCACATCGTTACATCACTGTATATATACATAATATGACATTTGTAATGTCTTTATTCTTTTGGAACTTCTGTGAGTGTAGTGTTTACTGTTCATTTTTATTGTTTATTTATTATTACTTTTGTTTATTATCTACTTCACTTGCTTTGGCAATGTTAACATGTTTCCCATGCCTATAAAGCCCCTTGAATTGAATTGAGAGAGAGAGAGAGAGAGAGAGACAGTGAGAGAGAGAGAGGGGGGAAGGGAGAGTGTGTGTGAGAGAGCGAGAGAGAGAGAGAGAGAGAGAGAGAGACAGTGAGAGAGAGAGAGGGGGGAAGGGAGAGTGTGTGTGAGAGAGAGAGAGGAGGGAAGGGAGAGTGTGTGTGAGAGAGAGAGAGGGGGGAAGGGAGAGTGTGTGTGAGAGCGAGAGAGAGAGGGGGGAAGGGAGAGTGTGTGTGAGAGAGAGGGGGGAAGGGAGAGTGTGTGTGAGAGAGAGAGAGAGGGGGGAAGGGAGAGTGTGTGTGAGAGAGAGAGAGAGGGGGAAGGGAGAGTGTGTGTGAGAGCGAGAGAGAGAGGGGGGAAGGGAGAGTGTGTGTGAGAGAGAGAGAGAGAGACAACATCAGAAATGAAATGCTGAAAAACAGCACACCTGAGTTGCAAAATGCTGTGCTTAAATTGTTCAACATGGTTTTAACTTCTGGCTGCTTCCCTGATGTCTGGAACCAGGGGCTCATCTCCCCTATCCACAAAAGTGGAGACAAATCAGACCCCAATAATTACAGGGGAATTTGTGTAAACAGTAACTTGGGAAAGGTTTTCTGTAGCATTTTGAATTCAAGAATCCAAACCTTTCTTCAAGAAAAAAATGTAATAACTAAATGTCAAATTGGCTTTCTCCCTAACCATCGCACTACTGACCATATATACACCTTACACACACTAATTAATAAACACGTCCACCAAAAAAAAGAGGGCAAAATCTTTGCTTGCTTTATTGACTTTAAAAAAGCATTTGATTCTATTTGGCACGAAGGGCTATTCTACAAAATTCTACAAAGTGGGCTTGGTGGTAAGGTGTATGACTTAATAAAATGTATGTACACAGAAAACAAGTGTGCAATAAAAATCAAAAACCAAAGAACAGAATTCTTTTCACAATGTCGAGGTGTGAGACAAGGCTGTAGTTTGAGTCCAAATCTTTTCAACATTTATATCAATGAATTAGCAGACATGTTGGACCATTCTCCAGCCCAAGGACTCACACTATTTGACACAGAGGTGAAATACCTGCTATATGCTGATGACTTGGTACTTCTATCACCAACCAAAGAAGGTCTTCAACAGAACATTAATATTCTAGAGCAATATTGCCATAATTGGGCCCTGGCAGTAAATTTCCCAAAAACTAAAATCATGATTTTCCAAAAACAAAACAGATGTCAGAAACACAAATATAAATTCACCCTGAACAACACCATAATTGAACACACAAAAAATTACACCTACCTTGGTCTGACCATATCTGCATCGGGAAACTTTAATATGGCAGTGAATGCACTCAAAGAAAAAGCCCGCAGAGCATTGTATGCAATAAAAATGAAATTATTCAAAATCAACATCCCAATTAGAATTTGGACCAAAATATTTGACAGTGTAATCCTACCAATAGCTCTTTACGGAAGTGAGGTTTGGGGGCCACTCAATAAACTGGACTTTAAAATGTGGGACAAACATCCAATTGAAACCCTACATGCAGAATTCTGTCGGAAAATCCTACAAGTCCAGAGAAATACACCAACTAATGCATGTAGGGCAGAATTGGGCCGCTTTCCAGTAATAATGAAAATACAGAAAAGATCATAAAAATTTTGGCTACATCTAAATTCAAGTCCAAATTCGAGTCTGCAATTTAAAGCACTTCAAACCCAAGAACTGAGCCCAGAAACGAGCCCTCTCAGTCAGCTGGTGTTGGACCTAACCAACCAAGCTGACACCGGCACTGCTTCAAAAGAAAGAATTCCAATAAACAAAATCATGAACCAATCAAAGGACTCATATTTACAACATTGGAAAAACGAAACAAAATCCCAAAGCCGACTAAATTGCTATCTGACCCTAAACAGAGAATATGAATTGGCTGAATATCTCTACTCTGTCAGAGATTCGAAGCAGAGACAGATCCTTACCAAGTACAGGCTGAGTGACCACCGATTGGCAATAGAAACCGGCAGACATAAAAAGACATGGCTACCCAAAGAGGAGCGTGTATGTGGTCACTGCACGACAGGGGAGGTAGAAACAGAGATGCACTTTCTCCTTTACTGTGATAAATATTCCTCACCAAGAGATTCATTATTCACAGAAATGACTACATTTATTCCAAATTTTAACTTATTAAACCCAGAGGAAAAACTAAAAATACTCATGGGCGAAGGAGCAATGGCTCCTCTTGCAGCCAAATATGTATTTGCCTGCCATAGCCTGAGGGACACTGAATAATAACATCTGCATAGTAAGCAGTAACTTACTCATTATGACTGTTATTGTTATTACTGTTATTGTTATTAGTATTATTATTGTTGTTTATCATTCCAAATAGTAATGGTATGGGTGGTAATGGTAATGATAGCAGTTTAATGATAGTGGTGGTGGTAGTGGTGCATTACACCATACATTACATTCGACTATTGACTGTTACCATTTTATTGTTACTATTTTTTATATTTAATTTTGTATTATTATTTACTGCCATTCTATATTATTATTTGTCATTGTTTTAATTGTATTACAATGTATATTGTATACATTGTTGCTTTGGCAATATTGACACAATGTTTTTCATGCCAATAAAGCAGCTTGAATTTGAATTTGAATTTGAGAGAGGGGGAAGGGAGAGTGTGTGTGTGAGAGAGAGAGAAGAGCGGAGAGCGAGTAGCATGACAATGATCTTCTCCTCTCCATGGTTACTGATGCCTGTTTGGAAAACAAGTATGATCATTCTCCCACGAGCACTGCTGCTCTCTCTCCCTTTCCCCCTCTCTCTCTCTCTCCCTTTCCCCCTCTCTCTCTCTCTCTCTCTCTCTCTCTCTCTCTCTCTCTCCCTCTCCCCTCATCTCTCTCTCTCTCTCTCTCTCTCTCTCTCTCCCTTTCCCCTCATCTCTCTCTCTCTCTCTCTCTCTCCCTTTCCCCTCATCTCTCTCTCTCTCTCACTCTCTCTCTCTCCCTTTCCCCTCATCTCTCTCTCTCTCTCTCTCTCCCTCTCCCCTCATCTCTCTCTTTCTCTCTCTCCCTTCCCCCCTCATCTCTCACTCTCACTCTCTCTCTCTCTCTCTCTCTCTCTCTCCCTTTCCCCCTCTCTCTCTCTCTCTCTCTCTCTCTCTCTCTCTCTCTCTCTCAATTCAATTCAATTCAATTCAATTCAAGGGGCTTTATTGGCATGGGAAACATGTGTTAACATTGCCAAAGCAAGTGAGGTAGATAATACACAAAAGTGAAATAAACAATACAAATTAACAGTAAACATTACACATACAGAAGTTTCAAAACAAGAAAGACATTACAAATGTCATATTATATATATACAGTGTTGTAACAATGTACAAATGGTTAAAGCACACAAGTTAAAATAAATAAGCATAAATATGGGTTGTATTTACAATGGTGTCTGTTCTTCACTGGTTGCCATTTTCTTGTGGCAACAGGTCACAAATCTTGCTGCTGTGATGGCACACTGTGGAATTTCACCCAGTAGATATGGGAGTTTATCAAAATTGGATTTGTTTTCAAATTCTTTGTGGATCTGTGTAATCTGAGGGAAATATGTCTCTCTAATATGGTCATACATTGGGCAGGAGGTTAGGAAGGGCAGCTCAGTTTCCACCTCATTTTGTGGGCAGTGAGCACATAGCCTGTCTTCTCTTGAGAGCCATGTCTGCCTACGGCGGCCTTTCTCAATAGCAAGGCTATGCTCACTGAGTCTGTACATAGTCAAAGCTTTCCTTAAGTTTGGGTCAGTCACAGTGGTCAGGTATTCTGCCACTGTGTACTCTCTGTTTAGGGCCAAATAGCATTCTAGTTTGCTCTGTTTTTTTGTTAATTCTTTCCAATGTGTCAAGTAATTATCTTTTTGTTTTCTCATGATTTGGTTGGGTCTAATTGTGCTGTTGTCCTGGGGCTCTGTGGGGTGTGTTTGTGTTTGTGAACAGAGCCCTAGGACCAGCTTGCTTAGGGGACTCTTCTCCAGGTTCATCTCTCTGTAGGTGATGGCTTTGTTATGGAAGGTTTGGGAATCGCTTCCTTTTAGGTGGTTGTAGAATTTAACGGCTCTTTTCTGGATTTTGATAATTAGTGGGTATCGGCCTAATTCTGCTCTGCATGCATTATTTGGTGTTCTACGTTGTACACGGAGGATATTTTTGCAGAATTCTGCATGCAGAGTCTCAATTTGGTGTTTGTCCCATTTTGTGAAATCTTGGTTGGTGAGCAGACCCCAGACCTCACAACCATAAAGGGCAATGGGCTCTATGACTGATTCAAGTATTTTTAGCCAGATCCTAATTGGTATGTTGAAATTTATGTTCCTTTTGATGGCATAGAATGCCCTTCTTGCCTTGTCTCTCAGATCGTTCACAGCTCTGTGGAAGCTACCTGTGGTGCTGATGTTTAGGCCGAGGTATGTATAGTTTTTTGTGTGCTCTAGGGCAACGGTGTCTAGATGGAATTTGTGGTCCTGGCGACTGGACCTTTTTTGGAACACCATTATTTTGGTCTTACTGAGATTTACTGTCAGGGCCCAGGTCTGACAGAATCTGTGCAGAAGATCTAGGTGCTGTTGTAGGCCCTCCTTGGTTGGTGACAGAAGCACCAGATCATCAGCAAACAGTAGACATTTGACTTCGGATTCTAGTAGGGTGAGACCGGGTGCTGCAGACTGTTCTAGTGCCCGCGCCAATTCGTTGATATATATGTTGAAGAGGGTGGGGCTTAAGCTGCATCCCTGTGTCACCCCACGACCCTGTGAGAAGAAATGTGTGTGTTTTTTGCCAATTTTAACCGCACACTTGTTGTTTGTGTACATGGATTTTATAATGTCGTATGTTTTACCCCCAACACCACTTTCCATCAATTTGTATAGCAGACCCTCATGCCAAATTGAGTCGAAGGCTTTTTTTAAATCAACAAAGCATGAGAAGACTTTGCCTTTGTTTTGGTTTGTTTGGTTGTCAATTAGGGTGTGTAGGGTGAATACATGGTCTGTTGTACGGTAATTTGGTAAAAAGCCAATTTGACATTTGCTCAGTACATTGTTTTCATTGAGGAAATGTACGAGTCTGCTGTTAATGATAATGCAGAGTATTTTCCCAAGGTTACTGTGGACGCATATTCCACGGTAGTTATTGGGGTCAAATTTGTCTCCACTTTTGTGGATTGGGGTGATCAGTCCTTGGTTCCAAATATTGGGGAAGATGCCAGAGCTAAGGACGATGTTAAAGAGTTTTAATATAGCCAATTGGAATTTGTTGTCTGTATATTTGATCATTTCATTAAGGATACCATCAACACCACAGGCCTTTTTGGGTTGGAGGGTTTTTATTTTGTCCTGTAACTCATTCAAGGTATTTGGAGAATCCAGTGGGTTCTGGTAGTCTTTAATAGTTGATTCTAGGATTTGTATTTGATCATGTATATGTTTTTGCTCTTTATTCTTTGTTATAGAGCCAAAAAGATTGGAGAAGTGGTTTACCCATACATCTCCATTTTGGATAGATAATTCTTCGTGTTGTTGTTTGTTTAGTGTTTTCCAATTTTCCCAGAATTGGTTAGAGTCTATGGATTCTTCAATTACATTGAGCTGATTTCTGACGTGCTGTTCCTTCTTTTTCCGTAGTGTATTTCTGTATTGTTTTAGTGATTCACCATAGTGAAGGCGTAGACTCAGGTTTTCCGGGTCTCTATGTTTTTGGTTGGACAGGTTTCTCAATTTCTTTCTTAGATTTTTGCATTCTTTATCAAACCATTTGTCATTGTTGTTCATTTTCTTCGGTTTTCTATTTGAGATTTTTAGATTTGATAGGGAAGCTGAGAGGTCAAATATACTGTTAAGATTTTCTACTGCCAAGTTTACACCTTCACTATTGCAGTGGAACGTTTTACCCAGGAAGTTGTCTAAAAGGGATTGAATTTGCTGTTGCCTAATTGTTTTTTGGTAGGTTTCCAAACTGCATTCCTTCCATCTATAGCATTTCTTAATGTTACTCAGTTCCTTTGGCTTTGATGCCTCATGATTGAGTATTGCTCTGTTCAAGTAGACTGTGATTTTGCTGTGGTCTGATAGGGGTGTCAGTGGGCTGACTGTGAACGCTCTGAGAGACTCTGGGTTGAGGTCAGTGATAAAGTAGTCTACAGTGCTACTGCCAAGAGATGAGCTATAGGTGTACCTACCATAGGAGTCCCCTCGAAGCCTACCATTGACTATGTACATACCCAGCGTGCGACAGAGCTGCAGGAGTTGTGACCCGTTTTTGTTGGTTATGTTGTCATAGTTGTGCCTAGGTGGGCATATGGGGGAGGGAATGCTGTCACCTCCAGGTAGGTGTTTGTCCCCCTGTGTGCTGAGGGTGTCAGGTTCCTGTCCAGTTCTGGCATTTAGGTCGCCACAGACTAATACATGTCCCTGGGCCTGGAAATGATTGATTTCCCCCTCCAGGATGGAGAAGCTGTCTTCATTAAAGTATGGGGATTCTAGTGGGGGGATATAGGTAGCACACAGGAGGACATTTTTCTCTGTTAAGATAATTTCCTTTTGAATTTCAAGCCAAATGTAAAATGTTCCTGTTTTGATTAATTTAATGGAGTGAGTTAGGTCTGCTCTATACCAAATTAGCATTCCCCCTGAGTCCCTTCCCTGTTTCACACCTGGTAGTTTGGTGGATGGGACTACCAGCTCTCTGTAACCTAGAGGGCAACCAGTGGGTCCGTCTCCTCTATACCATGTTTCTTGCAGGATGACAATGTCTGCATTACCGATTTCTTTGGTGAAGTCCGGGTTCCTGCTCTTTAGGCCAAAGGCAGATGACCTCAGACCTTGGATATTCCAGGATGATATAGTGAAGGCTTTTTGTTCCATAAAGTGTCCAATGTTGTTGGTCGGGGTTTGGCCTCAGGCCAGTAAGTGTGAGCAGAGCCTGCTGAGCATCTGGTACATGCCGTTGGCTTGGGCGAGTGTAAGAGTGGGGGTTGGGCCTGTTTGCCCGCTCACTACCTGGGCGTATGTGTGACTTCCATGTTGATGCCCTCTTTGCGGGGGTGGGGTGCATGGGGTGGGCAGGAGTGGCATGGGTCTGATCTGAGGGGGCCTAAATTGGGTGTGGGCATGGTTGATGTGGGGGGGGTGTGTAGGTCTAGGGGGGGGGTCCTGGAGGTCTTGGAGGGTGTCTCGCTGGTCTGGGTGGGGTGTCTATTGATCTGTTGCTCCTGTGTGAAGTGTTGGGGCTTCGTTTGAGAGCGATGTCCTTTAGAGTCCGGGCAAAGGTGGGCACTGCTGCCTTGTAGAGGTGGACCTGGTCATAGAGGCTGTTCAAGTCCAGGGTGGAGTGGTGGGCCAGAAAAACATTTGGTTTTGAGGCACAGTCACGGGAAATGCTTGCGTTTACCCGCTGTATTGTAGCAGGGTGGAAGTCTTTTCGTGGTAGCAGGGTGGAGATAACCACTTGTGCGTTGGGGAAAGTAGAAGAAGCTTTTTCAATCACTCCCTTCAGTGCTGTGGCCACCCTTTCCTGCTGTGCTCTCAGGTCGTTTGTGCCTGTGTGTATTATTATGTGGCTAGGTGAGCCTAGTTTGTCCTCAGACAGAAGGTCTAGGGCGCGCTGGGTGTTTGGACACCAGAGTTTAGACACACTGTGTTTGGGAAAAAGTTTTTTTTTCTTCTATATATTTCCCATTTGAGTCCATAAGGAGAAAAATCTGTGTCTTGTGTTTGTCCTCAGTGGGTGTGGGGGGGTTGTCAGGAGGGCTATCGGGGTGGCTGACAGGGGGGGTGCTCAGAGGGGGTGAGAGCTGCTGGGCTTGGGGTTTTTCTTTTGTCTGTTCTGCTGTGATGTCGACTCTATGGTCAGGGTCTGGTGTGGACTGTTCTGCTGTGGTGTCGAGACTTTTGTCGGGTGCTGAGGTGGGCTGTTCTGCTGGCGTCTCTGTGGGGATGGCCACCTCCCTAGTGGGTTGTTCTCTGTCACATGCCATCCCCCTCAACCTCTCCTCCAGCAGTCTGATCCTCTCCTCCATCCCCCTCTCCCTCTCCTCCAGCAGTCTGATCCTCTCCTCTAGTGCTTTGTTCTGCTCCTGCTTCTGCTCTTTCTCCTGTTGAAGTTGTCTCACCACTGTACAGAGTGCAGATATGTCTCTCTCCACCTCCAGCTCTCCTGGTCTGGTTAAGGGGTTGTTGTGCTGGACTGTTGTATGGGTCTGTGCTGACTGGAGTGTAATCACCTGCTGTTCCAGCTCCACCTGCCTTACCTCCAGCTGGGTAAATTTATCCTTCATTTCAATGAGGGAGGAGTGCTCTGTACTGGGAGGTTGACTGTCTGCTGAGGGTTGCTCGTCTGTGGGGTTATATGGTGAGGAGGTCTGGTCTGACCCACTTGGGGTGGGGGTATCTTTATCAAGGGAGAGCTTCTCCTGCTGGGCTAGTTCTTTGATTAGATGAAAGTCCAGCTGAAACTGTTTGGGGTTGCCCTGTACCAATACTGTTCCAGACTTATATAGATTTATATTAGCTGACTCCTCGTCCTCGTTGTCAAGAATCCTGAGTTTCCACCCCTCGTTAACCCCCCCTCTCTTGACAGAGGGGTAGTGTGCTAATATAGCACTGTGCCATGCCAGGGGATGGTTTGTGTGGAAGATAAGGTTGCTGATGTTCCCTTTTTTGTAATAGTCAGCAAAAAGTGTCTCTTGATTTTCCATAAGGAGCTTCATTTTGTGATCTTTTCTTGCCTTATCATTCTTAACACTCACAGGGTAATGTATTTTAATTACCTCTGAACAGCGGGAGGCAGCTTCTAAGGCCTCTCCATTTGGTTGGGGTAGACTATTCGACTCTCCTGCCATTGTTGGGCTAATGTGCTTTGACACCTCTCACTTGACACGTCAGTGCTAGTTGAAGCTGTATCAAGCTTGGAAGAATTATGTTACCATTCAGGCCTTATAAAGTAATGTCATGTATTTTTCTTCTTGGCTTTTGGAAATAGAATATAGTTTCAGACTAAACATTACTCACTCAGTTCCAGGTTGGGTGGTGTTTTCAGGTTTCTGTTGTTTTCCAGAGAATATGCTGTAAAGAATTATAAACCTTGGTTGTTGTGAACTTTTCAGGTGATTCCGTAATTCCGTCCAAAATCAGGTTGTAGGTTTTGAGTTTTGATTTGAAGTGAAGGTTATGTAGTAGAGGGTAGCATCCTGTATGTGTTCCTGACAAAAAATCCAAGTTTATCTAACTCTAAACCTATCTTTTTTAAAGAAAATGCTGAAAAATGCAGGAGCTCATCTGATCATGACCTCTCTCTCTCTCTCTCTCTCTCTCTCTCTCTCTCTCTCTCTCTCTCTCTCTCTCTCTCTCTCTCTCTCTCTCTCTCTCTCTCTCTCTCTCTCTCTCTCTCTCTCTCTCTCTCTCTCTCCCTTTCCCCTCATCTCTCTCTTTCTCTCTCTCTCTCTCTCTCCCTTTCCCCTCATCTCTCTCTCTCTCTCTCTCTCTCTCTCACTCTCCCTTCCCCTCTCTCTCTCTCTCTCTCTCTCTCTCTCTCTCTCTCTCTCTCTCTCTCTCTCTCTCTCTCTCTCTCTCTTCTCTCTCTCTCTCTCTCTCTCTCTGTCTCTGTCTCTGTCTCTCTCTCTCTCTCTCTCTCTCTCACTCTCCCTTCCCCCCTCTCTCTCTGTCTCTGTCTCTCTTCTCTCTCTCTGTCTCTCTCTCTCTCTCTCTCTCTCTCTCTCTCTCTCTCTCTCTCTCTCTCTCTCTCTCTCTCTCTCTCTCTCTCTCTCTCTCACACACACACTCTCCCTTCCCCCCTTCCCCCCCCCTCTCTCTCTCTCTCTCTCTCTCTCTCTCTCTCTCTCTCTCTCTCTCTCTCTCTCTCTCTCTCTCTCTCTCTCTCTCAATTCAATTCAATTCAATTCAAGGGGCTTTATTGGCATGGGAAACATGTGTTAACATTGCCAAAGCAAGTGAGGTAGATATTATACAAAAGTGAAATAAACAATACAAATTAACAGTAAACATTACACATACAGAAGTTTCAAAACAATAAAGACATTACAAATGTTATATTATATATACACAGTGTTGTAACAATGTACAAATGGTTAAAGCACACAAGTTAAAATAAATAAGCATAAATATGGGTTGTATTTACAATGGTGTTTGTTCTTCACTGGTTGCCCTTTTCTTGTGGCAACAGGTCACAAATATTGCTGCTGTGATGGCACACTGTGGAATTTCTCCGAGTAGATATGGGAGTTTATCAAAATTGGATTTGTTTTCAAATTCTTTGTGGATCTGTGTAATCTGAGGGAAATATGTCTCTCTAATATGGTCATACATTGGGCAGGAGGTTAGGAAGTGCAGCTCAGTTTCCACCTCATTTTGTGGGCAGTGTGCACATAGCCTGTCTTCTCTTGAGAGCCATGTCTGCCTACGGCGGCCTTTCTCAATAGCAAGGCTATGCTCACTGAGTCTGTACATAGTCAAAGCTTTCCTTAAGTTTGGGTCAGTCACAGTGGTCAGGTATTCTGCCACTGTGTACTCTCTGTTTAGGGCCAAATAGCATTCTAGTTTGCTCTGTTTTTTTGTTAATTCTTTCCAATGTGTCAAGTAATTATCTTTTTGTTTTCTCATGATTTGGTTGGGTCTAATTGTGCTGTTGTCCTGGGGCTCTGTGGGGTGTGTTTGTGTTTGTGAACAGAGCCCTAGGACCAGCTTGCTTAGGGGACTCTTCTCCAGGTTCATCTCTCTGTAGGTGATGGCTTTGTTATGGAAGGTTTGGGAATCGCTTCCTTTTAGGTGTTTGTAGAATTTAACGGCTCTTTTCTGGATTTTGATAATTAGTGGGTATCGGCCTAATTCTGCTCTGCATGCATTATTTGGTGTTCTACGTTGTACACGGAGGATATTTTTGCAGAATTCTGCATGCAGAGTCTCAATTTGGTGTTTGTCCCATTTTGTGAAATCTTGGTTGGTGAGCGGACCCCAGACCTCACAACCATAAAGGGCAATGGGCTCTATGACTGATTCAAGTATTTTTAGCCAGATCCTAATTGGTATGTTGAAATTTATGTTCCTTTTGATGGCATAGAAGGCCCTTCTTGCCTTGTCTCTCAGATCGTTCACAGCTTTGTGGAAGTTACCTGTGGTGCTGATGTTTAGGCCGAGGTATGTATAGTTTTTTGTGTGCTCTAGGGCAACGGTGTCTAGATGGAATTTGTGGTCCTGGTGAC
Organism: Salvelinus alpinus; assembly: GCF_045679555.1. Classification (NCBI taxonomy): domain Eukaryota; kingdom Metazoa; phylum Chordata; class Actinopteri; order Salmoniformes; family Salmonidae; genus Salvelinus; species Salvelinus alpinus. The sequence continues at coordinate 51,806,627 of NC_092106.1, forward strand.
TGGACCTTTTTTGGAACACCATTATTTTGGTCTTACTGAGATTTACTGTCAGGGCCCAGGTCTGACAGAATCTGTGCAGAAGATCTAGGTGCTGCTGTAGGCCCTCCTTGGTTGGTGACAGAAGCACCAGATCATCAGCAAACAGTAGACATTTGACTTCGGATTCTAGTAGGGTGAGACCGGGTGCTGCAGACTGTTCTAGTGCCCGCGCCAATTCGTTGATATATATGTTGAAGAGGGTGGGGCTTAAGCTGCATCCCTGTCTCACCCCACGACCCTGTGTGAAGAAATGTGTGTGTTTTTTGCCAATTTTAACCGCACACTTGTTGTTTGTGTACATGGATTTTATAATGTCGTATGTTTTACCCCCAACACCACTTTCCATCAATTTGTATAGCAGACCCTCATGCCAAATTGAGTCGAAGGCTTTTTTGAAATCAACAAAACATGAGAAGACTTTGCCTTTGTTTTGGTTTGTTTGGTTGTCAATTAGGGTGTGTAGGGTGAATACATGGTCTGTTGTACGGTAATTTGGTAAAAAGCCAATTTGACATTTGCTCAGTACATTGTTTTCATTGAGGAAATGTACGAGTCTGCTGTTAATGATAATGCAGAGCATTTTCCCAAGGTTACTGTTGACGCATATTCCACGGTAGTTAATTATTATTATCTCTCTCTCTCTCTCTCTCTCTCTCTCTCTCTCTCTCTCTCTCTCTCTCTCTCTCTCTCTCTCTCTCTCTCTCTCTCTCTCTCTCTCTCTCTCTCTCTCTCTCTCTCTCTCCCCCTCTCTCTCTCTCTCTCTCTCTCTCTCTCTCTGTCTCTGTCTCTGTCTCTGTCTCTCTGTGTCTCTCTGTCTCTCTCTCCCTGTCTCCCCTCATCTCTCTCTCCCTTTCCCTGTCTCCCCTCATCTCTCTCTCTCTCCCTGTCTCCCCTCATCTCTCTCTCTCTCTCTCTCTCTCTCTCTCTCTCTCTCTCTCTCTCTCTCTCTCTCTCTCACGCCCCCCCCCCCACCTCTCGCTCTGTGGCAAAATGGTTTATATAAAAGTGTCTCTTGCCTCAGTCTCTCCCCCAAGAAATTGCAGTCCGTGATTGGAGTGGACTTTTCACACACAGCATCGAGCCATGCAGCCAGCAGCCACATCAACAATGTCTAGGAGAAGCTGTGACATGTCCCCCCATGTCCCCCTCCTCTCCTCCTCACCTCCTCTCCTCATCTCCTCATCTCCTCTCCTCATCGCCTCTGCTACGGCTAAGAGGGTGCCCTTGGTGGATTGGGAGGTTTCATAGAACAGTGGCATCGCTGAGGCATCCAGCTTAGTACCCCTGTTCCTGAAAATTGATGGCTTGGCACACAATGTTTCTAGCTATGTCAGGTCAATTAATGTAGGAATAATTAGCTATTTGTCATTATGCAACTGTTACAGCTGAAACCAAGTTGAAAAAATTGCATAGAAAATATATACATGATAAAGTAATGCATACATAATGCTGTAATATTTGCCAGCCTCAACGATTCCATTAATTCAGCTGCAGACATCTTGCTAAGAAATGAGACAGAGAGAGTCAGAGACCTTATATGAAGATATGAATTTACCGCCCTGTCCTCCTCCTTTGTCTCTCTAACACAGCCGTCTGTGTGTGGTCTTAATACCTCCTAAATAATACACCACCATGCGTAATTACCACCACATTATTTCCATTATTAATGTAGAAAATGTGGCAGCAAACCTCATCTAATGGTTAAATACTCTCCACCACTACCTCTACCCCTCTCTCTGTCTCTCTCTGTCTCTCTCTGTCTCTCTCTCTCTCTGTCTCGCTACCTCTCTCTCGCTCTCTCTCTGTCTCTCTCTGTCTCTCTCTGTCTCTCTCTCTCTCTGTCTCTCTACCTCTCTCCCTGTCTCTCTCTCTCTCTCTACCTCTCTGTCTCTCTACCTCTCTCTCTGTCTTTCTCTCTCTCTCTCTCGTCTCTCTACCTCCCTCTCGGTCTCTCTCTGTCTCTCTCTGTCTGTCTCTCGCTCTCTCTGTCTCTCTTTCTCTGTCTTTCTCTCTCTGTCTCTCTCTGTCTCTCTCTCTCTCTCTCTTTCTCGCTCTGTCTCTCTACCTCTCTCTCTGTCTCTCTCTGTCTCTCTCTCGCTCTCTGTCTCTCTCCCTGTCTCTCTCTCTCTCTCTCTCTGTCTCTCTACCTCTCTCTCTCTGTCTGTCTCTCTCACTCTGTCTGTCTCTCTATGTCTCTCTCTGTCATTCTCTCTCTGTCTCTCTACCTCCCTCTGTCTCTCTCTCTCTCTCTCTGTCTCTCTACCTCTCTCTCTGTCTCGCTACCTCTCTCTCTGTCTCTCTGTCTCTCTGTCTCTCTACCTCCCTCTCGGTCTCTCTCTGTCTCTATCTGTCTCTCTCTCTCTCTGTCTCTCTCTCTCTTTCTCTTTCTGTCTCTCTCCCTGTCTGTTTCTCTCTCTCTGTCTTTCTCTCTCTGTCTGTCTCTCTCTGTCTTTCTCTCTCTGTCTCTGTCTCTCTTTCTCTCTCTGTCTCTCTCTCTCTCTGTCTCTCTCTCTGTCTCTCTCTCTCTCTGTCTCTCTGTCTCCCTCTCTATTTTTCATTCCCCCCCAACTCTCTCCCTGATCACAGTCTTGGTTAATTAGTTGGTTTGTGTCTGGGCATGGACCATTGGCTGCAGCTGATTGAGAGACGATAGGAGAGGCTACTATTTAAATCAAGCACTAAACAACCCATCTAATTAGACAGACATTACGACCATGAATATCCTTCAGAGATAGAAGCTGTTTTACATAATCAGCGTCATTATTTGATAGGAGTACATCATTATTAGATAGTAGTAAATCATTATTAGATAGTAGTACCATTATTATTATATAGTAGTACAATTATTATTAGATAGTGGTACCATTATTAGATAGTAGTAAATCATTATTAGATAGCAGTACATCGTTATTAGATAGTAGTACAATTATTATTAGATAGTAGTACATCATTACTAGATAGTAGTACATCATTATTAGATAGTAGTACCATTATTAGATAGTAGTACCATTATTATTATATAATAGTACAATTATTATTAGATAGTAGTACATTCTTATTAGATAGTAGTACATCGTTATTAGATAGTAGTACATTATTATTAGATAGTAGTACCATTATTATTATATAATAGTACAATTATTATTAGATATTAGTACATCATTATTAGATAGTAGTAAATCATTATTAGATAGTAGTAAATCATTATTAGATAGTAGTACATCGATAGTAGCACATCAGTATTAGATAGTATTACATCGTTATTAGATAGTAGTAAATCATTATTAGATAGTAGTACATCGATAGTAGTACATCAGTATTAGATAGTAGTACATCGTTATTAGATAGTAGTAAATCAGTATTATATAGTAGTAAATCATTATTAGATAGTACTACATATCATTATTATTAGATAGTAGTACCATTATTAGATAGTAGTACATCGTTATTAGATAGTAGTAAATCATTATTAGATAGCAGTAAATCAGTATTATACAGTAGTACATCATTATTAGATAGTAATAAATCATTATTAGATAGTAGTAAATCAGTATTATATAGTAGTAAATCATTATTAGATAGTACTACATATCATTATTATTAGATAGTAGTACCATTATTAGATAGTAGTACATCGTTATTAGATAGTAGTAAATCAGTATTATATAGTGGTAAATCATTATTAGATAGTACTACATATCATTATTATTAGATAGTACTACATATCATCAGTATTAGATAGTAGTACCATTATTAGATAGTAGTACATCGTTATTAGATAGTAGTATCATTATTAGGTAGTAGTAAATCAGTATTATATAGTAGTAAATCATTATTAGATAGTACTACATATCATTATTATTAGATAGTAGTACACCATTATTATTAGATAGTAGTACATCATTATTATT